>NW_010320306.1:0-366 GCF_000700745.2 Antrostomus carolinensis
ATCAGGCACCAACGGATCCACACTGGGGAGAAGCCCTATTATTGCCCTGATTGTGGGAAGAGCTTCAGGCAAAGCTCAGCCCTTATCGCCCACCGGAGGATCCACACCGGGGAGAAACCCTACACGTGTGGGGACTGTGGGAAGAGCTTCATCGTCAGCTCAGCTCTCATCAGGCACCAACGGATCCACCTGGGATAAGGACCCAGTGCTGCTGTTCCTCCTCTGGGCATCCAACCCCTCTGCTTTCAGGATGGAGCTGGAGGGGGTTCAGGATCACCCAGGAGTGGGAACCTCGCTGAGCTGTGGTGGCATCAAGCAGTTGAGATTGAACCTGAGTGGACACCGCGGTGGGGATGGACTGGAGGG
>NW_010320306.1:388-703 GCF_000700745.2 Antrostomus carolinensis
GGACGTTTCACTTCTCCCACGTGGACCAGGGACAAGGAACTGGTTGCCCACGGGGATTCCTCCATCCTGGGAGTGTGGGAATTCCAGGCTGAGGGTTGGGATGTCCCGAGCTGCTCTTGTGAGGCGCCGTGTCCGGGCTGTGGCTGTTCCCTAGTTGGGGGGTTCAGCCTTTTATTTACCTCAAAACCCCCCAAAAACTGTCTGGTTTTATAAATACAAAATACATTTTGCCCTCAACCTTCCAATTGTTTTTGTCACAACCCCCCATTTTCCACCAAAAGCTTCACTCAACACCCCAGTTTTCTCCTCAGCACC
>NW_010320307.1:0-800 GCF_000700745.2 Antrostomus carolinensis
GGACAGAGCAGAGGGACAGGGGCAGGATTGATGCTGGGACAAGCGTCGTGCTGGCTCAGCCCCACAGGAACTGGGGATGCATCCTTGTGCATTAGAAGGGCTCCCCAGAAATGCATTTGCCTCTGCACCCGCTCGCTAGCCAAGGAGGCTGGAGCAGGCTGAGCCTGCAACTCATCATCCTCGCCCAAAATATGAGCCAGGACCCCTCACTACCTGCAGCTTCCCAAAGCCTCCCTCTGGGTGATGGATGGAGACCCCCCTGTACCGCCCCGGGGGTCCATCGCTAAAAAACCACATCGGCAGGAAAGAGAATAGCCAGGTCTGACAGCGCAGAGAGTGTATTCAGAAAGAGGGGAAGAAAAAGAAAAAGGCAGAAGAAATAAAAGCACAGTCGAAAGGCAACTTGTCACCACAGGGAGAGCACCAGGAGCAAGGGATGGGCTAAGGCACGGCTGGACCACGAGCATCAGGCTGAGCATCACCCAGCCAGCCCTGCCTTCACCTGCCCTCCCCCCCCTGCACATCCCTCGCTCCCGGCCGTGCCAGGCAGCACTGCCCGTCCCCAGCTCCGACACTGAGTGTGGGGAGGGACAGGGACCCCGCAGTGTCCCCAGCACCGAGGGGCTCGGCTGTTCCCCCAGGGATGTGGCTCTCCTCCGTGGCGTGGAAGCAAACGAGGACAGATCCTGAAGGAGCAGCAAAAGAGAGAGGAGCAGGCACAGTGAGGTGGAGAGGCGGCGTGTCGCCTCCGGGTTTGCTTTGGCAGGAGGTGGATAGGAGCCGGCAGGACAGAGGGCTGC
>NW_010320308.1:0-2141 GCF_000700745.2 Antrostomus carolinensis
GTGGGCAAAGCCCTGGGGCTCCAGCCCCTCCCGGTGAGCAGAGCTGTCCTGGACAGATGGACGGACAGATGGACACCCCTGCAGCGATGTCCCCCAGGTCCTTGCTGTCCGGAGCAGCTGGGGGAGAGCAGCCTGGGGAACCGATTCTGCCTTCACTGCAGATCTGGGGCAGGGGAGGAGATGGGGGGACATGCCACCTCCAGCCCCCATGCGTGGGAAGTTGACCCTGTATATCTCCCCCGTGGGGGTCCTGGCCCTGACAGCAGCCCCCTTCCCAAGTGGACTCTTTGAAGGGGCTGGGGGTTAATGCCGGGGGGTGTGTGCCCTCCCCAGGTACACCCTGTACGCCCGCACGCGGCTGGGCTACCTCTTCTACCAGCGGCAGATGAAGAAGGCCCGGGAGCAGTACCCACGGGGCCACTCCACACCCCAGCCCTGCCACTTCCCCGGTGAGTCCTGGCGACCCCCCCCGCCGTGGCCCTGTCATGTCCCCCAACACCAGCACTTTGGGGTGGGGAGGGGGGTGCCATCATCAAATTGCCCAAAGCGTGTTTAACTTGGAATTTGGTTTATGTGGGGAGTTTGCCCTGCCCCCCTGCCTCCCCAGGTCAGTGGCTCACACCCTGATGTCTGTCTGTCCATCCCTCCCCAGGGGTGAAAATCCTGCCCATTCCTGTGCTCTTCAACAACTACAGCTACCTGGTCATCGACACTGGCTCCGGCCAGGCGGCCGTTGTCGACCCCTCTGACCCACTGGCTGTGCAGGTGAGACCCCCGTGGCCCTCCCGACTTGGTGTTTAGATGTCCCCATGTGAGGGGAGAGGTCTCTGGCTTTTGGGGGGGACAGAGGGGGAAAATCCACCCCTAAGCTGCAGCTCTAGTGTCTGGGGCAAGGTTGGAGGAGTGGCAGGGCTCATCCAGCACCTGGGGAGGTGGGGAATTAGGGAGAGACCAGTACTGAGGGTCTTTCCTTGTTCCCCCAAATCTCTGTGTGTCTCCCTCCCCAATTCCCAGGCTGCCATTGAAGAAGAGGGGGTGATGCTGGAGGCCATATTCTGCACCCACAAACATTGGTAAGGGGCAAGTGGGGGCTGTGGGGGGTCAATAGCTGCCATGGAGGGTGCCCCAGCTGAGCTGACCCCTCGACCTACCCCACATGGGGTGGGAGGACACATTTGGGGGTGCTGACGTCCCTGCCTGCAGGGACCACAGTGGTGGGAATGCGGAGCTCCGCCAGCGGCATGGCTCCTGCAAGGTGTACGGCAGCGCCCTCGATGCCATCCCAGAGCTCACCAAGTAAGTCCTGCATCCCCGTGTCCCCCCCAGCACCCCTGCAAATTTGGGGGGGTGGGGACTTCACCCCCAACCATCACTCTCTGCTCCACCCAGTCACCAATCCATCCCCCCAGTACCATGTTGCCCCCTTCATGGAGACAGATGACGCGCTCGTAACACTGGCGCACTGGGGAAGTGTTGTATGGGGAGGTGGGTGTTTTGGGGTGCTGGGGGCAGCGCACCCTGACAGTGCATCCCTGTGCCTGGCACAGCCCGCTTGCAGACAGGGAGAAGGTGCGTGTGGGCTGCCTGACCTTTGAGGTGCTCGCCACGCCTGGTCACACCGTGGGACACATGGTGTATGTGCTAGATGGGGGGCCCTTTGGTGGCCCCCCCTGCCTCTTCTCTGGGGACCTCCTCTTTCTTGCAGGCTGCGGTGAGTGCATCCAAGCCCAGACCTGGGTGATTGGGGAGGGGGTCCCACCCTGGGAAGGGCTTGGGGGAGCCCCCCCAACCCTCCCCTCCATCATGACAAGTGGTTGCATGGGGATCCAGGCAGGCTGTTTGAGGGCTCCCCTGAGACCATGCTTGCCTCCCTGGACGTGGCCATGGGCTTGGGTGAAGACACGCTGCTGTGGCCAGGTGAGTGTCCCCAACAGTGGGGCAGAGCTGTCAGTGTCACCCTAGCCCTTGCTGCCAAGCTGGGGGGCCGGGCAGGCGCAGTGCTAAGGGGTATGGGGGTCCCCAGGGCATGAGTACGCGCTGGAGTGCCTGACCTTCGCCAGCCTCCTGGAGCTGGACAACCCCGCGCTGGAACAGAAGCTGCAGTGGGCGACGCAGCAGCGGCAGGAGAAGAGGAGCACGGT
>NW_010320309.1:0-1274 GCF_000700745.2 Antrostomus carolinensis
GTATTTGGGGGTATTTCTGGGTATTTGGGGGGATTTCTGGGGTATTTGGGGTTTTACAGGCATCAAGCGAGGTCGCGTCTCCTCGGGGAGCGTCGCCGACTCTCCCGGCGGCTTCTCCAAGCACGTCCGCTCCGATACGGATTTCTCACCGGTGAAGAGCGCGCTGGGGTGAGTCCCCGCTGCCCTTCACACCCCTCCTTGCACACGCGCGTGCCATGGGCGCTGCGAGTCACCTCCTCAGTGTTCACGCCGCAGGGTTTCGCACGCTGTGGAGATTTGCACGTTGAAAATCTTTGTATAGTGCAGGGTTTTTCACGCTGAAGGGTTTTTCACGCTGAAGCGTTTTGCACGCTGAAGGGTTTTGTTTTGCACGCCGTAGGACTTCACACTTTGCAGCTCTTTGCACGTTGCAGTTCTTTGCACGTTGCAAATCTTGGGTTTTACACACTTCAGGGTTTGACTTGTTGCACGACTTTGCACGCTGCAGTTCTTTGCACGTTCCAAATCTTCGCTCCTTGTGGGGCTTTGCACGCTGCAGTTCTTTGCACGTTGAAGGGTTTCACACACTGAAGGGTTTCAGTGCTGCAGTTCTGTGCACTTTAAGGGATTTGCACGCGGCAGGGTTTTGCACGTTGAAAGGTTTTGCACGTTGAAGGGTTTTGCACGTTGAAGGATTCAAATGTTGCAGTTTGTTGCACGTTGAAGGGTTTCACATGTTGAAGGGTTTCCACGCTGCAGTTCTTTGCACATCGAAGGACTTTGCACGCTGCAGTTTTTTCCATGTTGCAGTTCTTTGCACGCTGCAGGGTTCTGCACGCTGAAGGGTTGAGGGGTTTTGCACGCTGCGGTTTTGTGCACGTTAAAAAGTTTTGCACGTTGAAGAGTTTGCACGCTGCAGTTCTTTACACTTTGCAGTTCTTTGCACGCTGCAGTTCTTCACACGTTGAAGGTTTGCTGCATGTTGAAGGGTTTTGCACGTTGAAGGGTTTCACACACTGTGGTTTGTTGCACGTTGAAGGGTTTCACACGTTAAAGGGTTTCACATGCTGAAGGGTTTCACTCACTGCGGTTCCTTCCACGCTGCACTTCGCACCTTTCCCTGTATTTGCACCAGAAGGTGATTTGGTTCCCGGTGAACGCGCCGGAAAATCCCCCCAAACCGCGCAGCGCCGCAGTTCCCGCGGCAGAACCATCTCCATGTCTGTCCTGTCCCCGTGTCCATCTCGTCTCCATGTACATCCCATCCCCGTGTCCATCCCGTCCCCGTGTCCATC
>NW_010320310.1:0-3378 GCF_000700745.2 Antrostomus carolinensis
CCGGGCTGGGGCCCGGCGGGGTGTCGGTCTGTCGGGAACCGGGGGCTCGCGGGTCAGTCCCTTGCTGGCCGAACGGCCTCGGGATGAGACACGGCAATGGCGCTGGGGTGCCTGGCGTCCTCCGGGCCCGGAGCAGGGGTGCAGACTGGCCGGGGACCCTGCGCCCAGGGCGTGTCTCACAGGCTGCATCTCCCGGGGTCTGATGCCCTCCTGCGTCGTACCAAAGGGCTCAATAGTCCATTTCAAAAGGCAGCAGCTGGAAGAGCAGGCAGAGGTGGTGAGGGCGGACATGTGCCTTAAGTCAGGTGGGGGTTTCAGTTGGAGACCCAGTTGGAAGTTGGAAGACCTTTCAGTTGGAAGTTGGAGACCCAGGGCCAGAGTCTTCCTCGGCTGAACAGTTCGAGCCTCCCTCCCTCCCTGTCCCCGGGCACTGTGCCATGTGTGGGGGCAGCATGATCTTCCCCTTGCAGCTCAGCCACCATGCCCAGAGGAGTCCAGGGTGGTGTTGGGAGAGCAGGGGAGATGCTGCAGTGCAAGTCTCTGTCTGATCCCGTGGCCTCATCTTCAGGACACTCACCCTGGATCCAGCCATGGGATCCAACTGCTGTTTGTTTCCTTGTTTGACATCAAACCGCCGTTAGATACAACAGACAAGAGAATTATGCTGGGATCTCATACAACATGGGTCTCCTCCAGGGTGAATAATATCTCTTGATAAAATGGTTGGGTTCATTTTTTACTATTTTGTTTGGGAGGATTTTGATGAAGCCTTTGAAATTCCAACAGCAGTAAACCTTCGAAGGTGGAAATAATGATAAAAGTGAGAAGTGCTAAAGGAACAGGCTAAAAAGAGACATAGCTGTGAAGGGGCTGAAGAGGTGTAACAAATGCATTCCTACAAATCTCACATATAGCACTGAGCTTATCTAGAATTTCCTTTAATGAGTTGGTAAGAGGAGCTGTAACACTGTAGGGAGACTCCTCAGTCACACCTCTGTACAGATGAGACCCGAATGGTCTGAAAACAGAACTGATGATCCAGGGGAATGGAATCCAGGGTTCAAATGCTGCATCAGAGCTGAAATACTGAGAAACATGGAAACCCACCCATCCAGGTTTGAACACCGCTTTGTTCCATATTTGCAGCAGAAATTTAGGTGCCCAGAAGGTAGCCTTGTGTCTGACAAAAGTTGGTTCTGAAGCACTTACCATCTTCAAAGAGTTTCAGATATATCTTTTAATGAAGGCTGGTGAACCTAAATTTAGAAACTTTAGGGATGACAGCACTCATGCAAAAATGAAACTGATGTATGATTTCTTTGAAGTCTTATGTAAAAGAAAGATTAAACCAAGGAAGAAGTTACAAGTTTATGGTGCTCTTTTGTGGGGCAACATTGTCAATGGAAGGGATCGCAGTGCAGCAGGCAGGATCCCTTGCTGGTTGTCTCAGGAGGACGGATCAGATCTCTGGGCTGGGATTCTGCAGCAGCCTTGGGTGTGCCATGTGACAGTTGGCAATCTTGCACTTCTGGGTGTTATTTAAAAAGTAGCAGTAGATTAGAAATTTATGCTGAGCAATTCAGTAGAGCCAAGGCAGGTGCAGTGAATTTTTTATGTGCCTATGAGTAAATACGTACCCTGAATGTTGGAGAGCCTTGAGATCTGAGTCACAATATGGCAAATGGTTGAATTTCTACTTGTACAGAAGAGATGTAGGAGACCTTCCCTGACTGGTCTGGGTGAGTGTAGCCCGGTAGCATCACACTTCTGTGAGAGAACAACAGGAACCTTTCCAGGGCATCGCAGGGTGTCCCAGTTGCTGTGTAGCCACCACTGGCCACAGTGCACAAGTAAGACAGGGCACAACACATCTTGGGTAGCTGCAATCTTAGAAGCTGAAGCGAAGATTCCGTAAGCGTATCTTGCAGTGTTGCCCAGCAGTCCAAGATGTAGCAGCCATGCTGGAGTGAGGCATGAGGCAGTTTGCAACTGGGCTTGCCAGAACAGAAGCAGGCAGAGCCAGCAATAATTTAAAATACTGACTTTCATTGCTGTCTTTGTGTTTGAAGGTTGGTGGCTGATAATGCCCACCGAGCCTCACCTGTGGATGGAAAGCATGTCAGACTGAAAGTGCTACTGAAGTACCATTGGATCGGTTAGTGTGTGACACCTGAGGTGCAAATGTACCACAAGTAAAGCACTTCTGGGATGGTTTTAATTTAGCTTGCTCTGCGTACCTGTCAATAGAAATTTGCAAGAGCACAGAGACCAGCTTGGTGAACTGCCCAACAGTGAGGAAGTGAAGAGCTTGATCTACAACCAGAGCAATGGTGGAAGGACACAGAGATCTGCAAAAGTCGCTAGCTGGGTCCTTTCGGCACAGTATTGCACAGCTGCTGCTGGCAGCAGCACGAAGGAAGGTCAGTGAGGCAACAAGCGTGACAGTGTGTGGTGTTTGGTTGCCTGATGGGAATGCAGGAGAGTAGCATTAGTGGTCTAGTGCAGTGTCACTGCTGTGGGGTTATTTTCTCTGGGGTGGGTTGGACTGTGGAAAAAGCACAGCCAGCTCTTCTGTTGTCTTACTGATAGCATCTGAATGATAGCAGGTATTTGCTGCTTGGTATGCTTGGGGTGGGCACTGTGAAACCATGGGATTTTTAGAGTGCTTTGTGGAAACGCTGGCAGTTAGTGTTACACATGGTTGTGCAAAGACAACAAGGTGTTTGAGAAGCTTAGAGGAACACGGGGAATAAAGCATGCCAGCAATAGTGCGTATGAGGGTGGAGGGTGTAGACCTGGGAAAAGGGTGAGTTGCACATGGATTTGCAGATTTGGTGTATATAATGAAGGTGCAGTATGGTGCAAGTATAGAGTGAGTAACTCCTGATAAAGAGAACAGGATATATGCAGTGTACACATGGGGGTAGATTGTGGTAGTGCATTGAGTTGGTGTAGTACATGTGTAAGTTTTGGGCACAGAAGAGTGTGTATGCCTGCAAACTGAGGTGATTAGGGGTGAGGTTTCAGGGCAGTTTGAGGGTGTGTGGCTGAACTCTGGTAAGTGTACAGGTGGTGGGGCACACTGAGCTGTGCAGGGCTGTACACAGCTGTGCAGGGCAGGAGCAGGATTGCTCTGCGGAGCAGTGTGCAGCACGCCGAGAGCTCCAGGTGCTGTGTTGGGTTGTGCAAGTGTGGAAGGATGTCAAGAGGAAAGCGCTGTGTGCAGGGCTGTGTACAGTGCTGGTGTGGAGCTAGTGCAGAGTGGGAGGGCAGGCGCACTGGGAGGGCTGCCTGCAGCGTGCAGGACAGGGGCGCAGTGCAGAGTGTGGGGCAGCTGTGCTGGGATATAGAGCTGCAGTGCGGGGTTGCTGTGCCGGG
>NW_010320311.1:0-1407 GCF_000700745.2 Antrostomus carolinensis
CTCCTTCACTGACCTTGGTGTCTGCAGCGTTCTTTGGCATATTTCATTTCTCCCTCTGGCTGCTGTTGCTGTTCCTCAGAGATTTTTTTAACCCTTCTTAATAAGGTTATCCCAGAGGCACTACCACCATTGCTGGTGGGCTTGGCCTTGGCCAGTGGTGGGGCCATCTTGGAGCTGGCTGGCATTGGGTCTATCAGACACAGGGGAAGCTTCTGGCACCTTTGCCCAGAAGCCACTGCTGCAGCCCCTCTGCTACCAAAACCTTGCCATGGAAACCCAATGCACAGAATTACAGTTTTAATTATCCAGTTTATGCCTGTGGATCCTCGAAGCTGCTGCAGGAACAGAAAAATTATGTTTTGGCCAAAGGCAAGGAAGATACTGCACTGTTTGCAAGTTGCTGATCTGCTGATCGTCTTCAGCCTTCATGACCTTTCACAGTTCATACGCTTTGGGTTCCAACCATAGCAGTGAAGTTGCCAGTGACATATAATGCATCGTCCATAGATAATAAAAAGTAATAAAGCAGATAAGTACTATTATTTGTGCTTTTAACAGATAAGATGCAAATACTTCAAAACTCAGCCAGGACCTGAATCTGCATTTCTAGACCCTAGTCCTGCCCTATACTTACACGTACTTGCTTTAAAACCAAGTATCTTTACACTGCTAAATTTTCATAATATGAGTGATAAAAGGAGGATTCATAATCCAGATATATACTTTTAAACTTGCTTCAGGCAAGTACTATGCAGAATAACATTCATTTAAAAGGGTATTGCAAATACAACCGGATTTATTTTGATGCATGGCTGTGTCTGCAGCAGCTTGACTGAATGTTGATGTACTCCTCGCTGGGAAAGTAGTTGTAGAGAATGGAAGTTTGTGCTGAATGCACTCCTTCCATGACTGATCTGAGAAACCTGTACCTCCACAGGCTGGGAACGATTGTTAGAGCTGGATGAGACTATGTGATCTAGCGTGCCCTGGATAGCAAAGGATCTTGAATTACATTTGCTTGGTGCTTTCAGGAACTGATAATAAATTGTCACTTAACTGCAAAACATCAATCCACTTCAAACAGCTTTGATGACACTGTAAATATTTTGGGGGGTGGGGGGTGCAAAAAGGCAATTTAGGCTTAATTTTTAAATTGGCCTTTGGGAAATCACCTTTCAGTCTATTCAGCCAGGGCTTCTGCAGCCCAGCTCTAAGGACACAGAGAGGCTGGGTGTCCCTGCCCGGGGAACGCGGGAAGGTAAACAGCCATCACAAGAGAATTGCTTATCAGCTGTCTGTCTTTGGGATGTGCTGTAGGTCGGCAATCTGTCTTCTCGGTTCTGCCCCCTGAGCCTCCGCCGGGTTTTCCTGAGGTGCTGATGCGGGGAGACGAGGAGCTCAGGCTCG
>NW_010320312.1:0-8107 GCF_000700745.2 Antrostomus carolinensis
CATCAACCAAGGCAAACTCCTCTATTGTCCTTCTTTGTCAGTAGCCCAGGAGTAAATAGGTATATGACATGCCACATAATGAAGAATCAAATTCCTTTTTAAAAAAATGGTTCTCAAAGCAGACTAGCAATATTCACCCTTTTTCTAAACTGTGTATTAGGGTTTTTTTTTCCCTTTGTTTTTCAGAGAAGCAAAAGATTTTGGTGTCTATTATGAAACTAATTTCACTTTAATTTCCTTCCATCATGTTATTTTTTATTTCACTACACAGAAAAGTGACAATCTGAAGGACAGTTCTCCATTTAACTGAATAAAAGAGCATGTAAGTACCTACTTTTGTGAAGTCGCTTCTATCAGTCCTTACATATTCAAATGTTTTGAGTTACCACTAATTTTTTTAGCCTGGTCATTATTCCTTCCTCTTTTGTTCTTTGTAAAAATAGACAAGTGCTTTCTTCAACTCTAAACAAGGACAAGACAAAGTTTAATTTTAAACCATTTTGTACTATAAGAACCAAATCTTTGTATTGAAGGAATAATGATATGTAGCATGCAGAGTCTTTCTGGTAAGAAATAATGATAAAAAAAGAGCAGCCTCTCAGGTGCTAAATTACCTGCTCAAGAGAGTTCATGATGTTCCATGAATAAAACAGAATGCACAGATGTTTGTCAATCTTCAATAGACTGGTAACTATAACATTGCATAGCTGTCTTTGAGGCAAATGAAAATGGTAGGCAATTTCAGAAAGTGACTTATACCATCTTAAGCAGACAGGAATTAGGATCCTAACGGGGTGGTGGGAAACTCTGTCTTAAGGGTCTACTGGTAGAAAATAAATATGAGTTTCTTCTCTTTAAAAATTACGACTTAGCCAAGTAGCCTAAAACATGTCCACTTTCATGCCACTGCAGTTAGTTATATGGCTGGAGTACACATCTGGATTAGGGAAAACAGAATTGATCCAGCTTTCCTCATACTTCAGGGGAAGTGCAATTTGCTCTTCTACAAGTTGTCATCCTGCCCTCGTAATCGTTTGCGTAGGCCAAGCTGTTGGGCTCCTACGCCAGACCACGGAGGTGGTTACCCCACATCCATCAGAACCAGGATGGAGCAGATCAGCATAATATTCCATAATTTCACAGCGACTTTCCTTAATTTATATAGACACAGTCCAGAATCATTCCCATTTGCCCCACTTCTGTCCTGAGACCAGGAACTTCTCAGTGGCTACTAAAATTTTGAAACTATTGAAAAGAACCTAAGAAAAAAAGGGTGCAATTACAAACACTGTCAAGGAAGCTGCAGAAATTTATATCAGCTGAATACCTGGGCTTTTATTTGCATGTAATTAATGATATTCTATTCATTATTCTTATATTATACGAGAAGAAGAAGAAAATTAAAATCAAACTTCTCTATTTCTCTCCACTAGGTAAAAAATATAATTCCTAAACTCCTTTTAAGTCAAGATCTCAGATTCTTTCAGTCTATCTAGTCTTACTTAGGTCTGGCTTAATCTTCTTAAAGAAGTTGTGTTTGTGCTATATAGCATGTTTCTGAAAAGATCGTTCTACATTTCACGGTAAAGCAGATTAAGGCAGAATGTGAATCTAAAACATGTCAGCTACACCTTTGTAACTTCAGGTGTGGTTTCAAAAGAATGACCTATCCAGTAAAAGAAGTACAAATAATTCTCCGTACTTGAATGTTATTGTACTTTTGAATTACTGTGAATTAATGGTAGCAAGTATGAACACCTTAGCATGCAATAAGAGGTGAAAACACTTTTCTTTTTTTCCTCTTGACAGAACACAACTGAATATTCTTTTCTTAGGTTGAAAAATTATGTCTATAGTTTTGATGGAGTGAAGACAAAAAAAATGATTTTACCTTTGCAAGAGAAAAAGATAACATTTTTAGAAAGTCTATGGAAAAACAGCAACTAGACACAGGTGGCAGCCAGTCTCAAGGGATTGCAGAGTATCACTGTTGTACAATGACCTTGTGAACAAAAATAAGACAAAGAGAGGAGGCTTGGAAACAGAAAATACAGATTTTTTTAATGTGTGGATCTCCTCCCACACTGACTATTAATTAAAAATAAAAAGAAACTCCCTTTCTATGCATTATATTTTTCCTGTCTCATGCTCGACAGTTATACATTCTTTCATTGTATTTTACTGAGAAAGAATAATATTCCTCTGTTATCTTCCAAAATATTAGCTAAATTTAGACCTGTTAAAAACAATGATTCTTCTTTTTGGAATATGAATCATTTTATTGTTAAGACTTTACTGAGAAAATGTATTTTAAATTATAAATTTTCTGCTTGCCAGTCACATTACTAAAAAAAGTTTGTTCCTAATTTGTTTAAGAGATTTTTTTAAATTGAATATACATTTAGAAATAAAACTCATAAATAAAATATTCACCTATTCCTAGTCTGAAGTATGATTGCTACTTTCCAATCCTATTTCATAAAACAAATATTTGAGTTGACCATGTTGTAGTTTACCTCTTAACCCACAGTCTCCCATGCATGCAAAAAATGAATTGCCTGAGTTAATCTAAAATAATCTCCAGTAACTTAATAATACCCTCCTTACTATAATAAAATTTCCTTAAATTCCTTCTTGAAATAAAATAATTAGAAAATTATGCTTTCCTTTGTGACAGAAGTGTTTAAATCAAAACTCTTTTTCAAATTGTGTAAGTTATCAGTCATTTCAGTGGCACATACCACTCATGTCTCACATTCTAACTCATCCTTAATACACTCAAAATAATGTTTGCTATATCTTGAATTTCTTAATTGGAAATTTTGCTACATAAATTCTGTCAACATTTTTGGTAGGAATATGGTACAAAAACCAGATATTAGTGTATTTTTTTAAAATGTCCATTATTTCATGGTTATGAAGAACTTTTAAAAACATTTTATTCCAATATTTTCTTCTTTAGAAAGAAAGCACTTTCAAAGAAAAGCTGCTCCATTCCATTGAGTTTTATTGTAATCTCTACTGAATCTTTTAATCTTTAAAAGAAACAATGATTACAACAGTCCTCTGGACATTTATTGAAGACAAAGGATAAATTAAGTGCTTATCTCAGGTTCCCTCACATGTCTCCAAATAACAAATGCCCCAGTTACAAACACAAATTCCCAAAACTTCAGTTTTCTCTCTTGTAAATTGCTGTTAGTTAGGTTTTATTGCATTTGTAAAGACTTCAACATAATACAACATGAAAATCTGAGCTTGAATACAGATCTTGTTTTGGACACAGTATATATTAAAAAGAAGTATACAGGACAATCACCGCAGAAACTGTAAAGTGTTTGTGTGGAACATGTACTAAGGTACTAAACTTGTTTTGAATAATACTAAGCAATGCTGATGTTGCCAGGCTAAAAGGAAGTCACACTTTAGTAATCAAACTAGGCTAAACTTGCCACTGAAATTCGTAATATGTATAAACTGGAATGGTTTCACACACAGACATGAATATTTACATGAACATAGACACATGCCTGTAGCATGATTACTGTGTGTACATACAAAACATGTTCACAAGACCTGTAGCCAGCTAGTAAATGTGTACCTGTAACGTTTGAACGTGTACTGAATACAGAAGTGGAGGCTGAATTCAGTTATCAGCTGAATTCAGTTATCAGCTGAATTCAAGCTGATAACTAGGTAGAATATGCTGGCTTTTGTTTAGTCAGCTGCATGCCAATGTTTTGCTGTTTGTCAGACTTTATGAATAAAAAACCCACAAGTGACACTTCTGATACCAAGATGAGTTCCAGTGTCAGCAAATTTTGGCTGATAGGAGAGGCAAACCTGGAGGAAAAAAAGCTATATTTCAGTGGTGTGATTTGTAGTGGGGTGTTTGAAATATTTCCTTTTGCAGATTTCTTCCTCTACTAGGTCATGAAGGAGTTGGAGTGAACAGTGTCCCATTAAAGGACTGAACTGTGTCAAGAACAATCGTTCCCTGAAGGAATGCTAACCAAAGGATTTCCCTTATTATGGGCTCCATAGCAATGTGGAACTCACTGTGTGGAAAAAAAAAATGCAAGCTATAAAATTCAGTAAAAATTAAGAAAAGGAAAACCAATAAATTCCATGTTGCAGGGATTGATTTTAGGAAAGAAAGCAAGATGGAATAAGGACAAAAAGAAATTGCGTATAGTGAATTGTGTTCCTAAATGAGGCATTTTTAAAAACAGGTGGAAAGACCAGGGAACATACAGAAATAAGACCAAATTGGATGTCATAAAAAGAAAATAAAAATAAAAGTCAGAGCATCAGTATGTCTTGAAGAGACAATAAAATTCAAAGCACATAGAAGACAACTAAGACATTAAATTCCTGTTCCTGTTCAGTCATCATTAGCAGAGTAATCGAACTCAAAAACTCTGGGAACAGTCCACTGTAACCATCAGAAGAGTGTGGACGGAGTATAATATCTTATTACACAAGACATAGAAAACCTGGAGCTTCACGTGACCATAGGTCAACCATGGAAGCTTTAAAACAGAGGCAATGCAAAAAACCCCAAAGTGACCAAGACTGATTTGATCATTCTTTGGTGAGGAGAAAGACAGTAGAAACATAAAAATACCCCCAAATTTTTAAAGTCTTGAGGTACTTATTAAAAAGAGAAGATTGAAATTAAATGGGAGCAGTTAAAATCTTAACAATATAGTGTTAAGGGGATAGGTAGCACTGTATAATATGACTGCAAAATTTTGATTACTGTAAGCAAAAAATGTTGCTCTGGTGTTAAAAAAGAGAAACATCAGAAATTCAGCAGAATTTTCAAAAGCTGAAAGCTGTTCCTTCATCACTAAAAGTCTTTAAGACTATTTTAATGGATATCAAATTAAATTAATTTTATTTCCTTAGATAAAAATGAACAATTACTCTGGATGCTCCAGGATTAATGACAATGGAATTTTAAATGTTAGAGTTTAAGGAAAAGCTGATTTTCCTTAAATGATGAAAATTGTAAAGACAGGGAGTAATAAAAAGTCAGTATACAGGAGATTATTCCACAGGAACAGCTTAGATACAAGTTGGTTACTTAAAAAGCTAGGTTGTGGAATGGACTTGAGGTAGCTAGCCCTCAAAAATGGCATCGTGATGCAAAACAGGTGAATGAATGAGTGCATGTGTTCCAGGACAGAAAGAGTGGAAATATTTTTTTCTATTATTTGCAATCTGAATTTGAATTGGTTAAACCATTAATGAAATTGCACCCTAAAGCAGGAAGATAGAATAAAAATTTTGGAAGGAACATATGCTGGTAAGTTGTTTTAAAGAACTGATTTGAGAACTAAAGTGTACTGAGGTGGTTTTTCTCCAACACCTCTCCTCACTCTTGTTAACAAATTGGCTATGAAAGGTGTCAGGTAAGTAATTAAGCCTGTCTCCCTCTGTCACTGTGTTGCAGAAAAACAATAGACGAGAAACTAGAGTAAGATCCTCTCTGTGCAGCAGCTTTTAAACTGAAACAGCATGAAATGCTTGCTGTCTCCAATGAGCAATAAAATGACTGCTTCACAAGATAGAAAAGATGCTAGTAATGTACAAAAAGTTTAGGGTCTGTATATTTAGTATATTTATTACTGTAAGTTCTCAACCTGGCACCAGAGATTATGCAAAACACATTTGTTAAATTAATGGAAAGAAAATAGAGTTATTGTCAACATGCAGTACAAAACTAATAGCTGAACCACACCCAAAATTAGCTTTCAATTTATGCATCTGGTGTGTGTTTACATATACACTATTTTAATATATATAAATAGTAGTGGCTATTACTTGGTGGACAGTGAGGTCTATCCCCACAAGAGCTTAATAAAATCCACTGAAGTTTATAAAACCCACTAAAATATTTATTGTCTTGTCCTAACAGTGACATATAACACTGACATATCTCAAAAGAACAATGTAATATAAAACAAGTACAGCATAAGCTATTCATTAACTTATACTGTATTATTTATTAGCTATTCAAGTTAATACTAGGAAAAAAACGACACTTAGTTGTTACATGTTAGATAATAGGAAAAATTGTGATCCTCTTTTAAAGGATCTTCTAATTTCCTCATTTTTTAAGCCACATGCTGCTATTTGTGCTCAAGCTAAGCTGCTGTGTGCCCACCTCTATGAACATAGGAATATCTTTCAAAATATTCAGTGACGAGCTGTATAGGAGTATTTTTGTATATTTAAGAAACAGATGCTGTCTATATGGAGCATCCAGCTGAGAGCCACACCCTAGAATCATGCAACATATATTAACAAATTCAGTTAAGTGTTTTTAGTAAAGGTTAAAAATATTAACAAAAATTGTGAGACCTGTTATGAATTACTGTAGGGTCAAAATGTATAGCTAGAGATATATAAACTTCTATGCTATTCAAAATACCTATTTTTAGTATCACAGAATCATAGGGGTAGAAAGTGACCCTAGGAGACCATCTAGTCCAACCACCCTGCCAAAGCAGGTTCCCTAAACCAGGGTGCACAGGAAAGCGTCCAGGCGGGTTTTGAACATCTCCAGAGATGGAGACTCCATAACCTCTCTGTGCAGCGTATTTCAGTGCTCTGTCACCCTCAAGGTATGCATTTACCTTATGTAATATACAATTAGAAAAACAGCTAAAAGACATGATTGAAGGTGTTAGGCTTCTCAGGACTAAAGACAACAGAGACTGAGAAAACAGAGAATTAATTTAGCTATTTTGCACGAATGTAGCAGGAAGAATGGTGGACTTTTTGTTATCTTTATTGAAAATGCAAAAAGAAAGAAGCCTGAAGAGGACATTCAGTTGAACAAAAAAATTTCAGGTATTCCAATTAAATAAAAGGCTGGCAGAATTCAGCTGCTGTACAACTAGGTCCTACCAGTTTGGTTGTCAGTATGCTGAGGTTTTGTTGCTTGTTATAATCCTGAACAAATGAAATCAAAGTGTTGCTTCTGATATCTAGTTGAATTCCCTGATGAAATGAATCTTCTGTAGCAGAAAGACAGACTTTGGAAGAAAAGTCAACAAAATGAATGAACTTGCCTTAAGAAAGGAACTGAAAAACAGGATTTCCCACTGGGTTTTTGTTGGGAGTTTCAAACAGCATAAAAAAAATACTTTTAGAGGAATAAAAGGAACTTGCTTCAGAATTTTAGCTGTCACGCCAGATGAGTGTATAAAATCTTTTTGTTTTGTTCCTATGCTTTTTAATGAAAGTCCTTTTTTTGTAATCCCTGATCTTGATATTCTTTTTGAATCAGAAAATAATTCTCCTACTAGCCTAATCATCATTTTGCACCTTTCATAGAATTCACCTCAAAACCCAAATACAAAATATTTATAATAAGTGGTATAATAAAAAAAAAAAAAAGGATGATCTTTTAGTTACAAAGTCCAGCACTCAGAGGTTAGGAAATTCATGTGCAGCTTATAGGTATTCTATGAATATTTTTTCACTCAATTCATTATCCATGGGTGCAGTCACTAATTAAATACCTTGTATTTCATAAGGCATGTAGAAAATTACATTGAGCTGAAGTTGTATGGACTACAATAAATTCCGTGCAAAGCAGCAGCCTGTCCCCACTACTCAGCAGCAAGAAGAAGATACAACCAGTACTTCTGCACACACTGCAGTCAAGTGGGCTAGGTGAATAGTGCCTGCTCTCTGACATTAAGGATAATTCTTTCTGAAGCAGAAGAAATTAGATGGGTTTGGATGACAAATCAGCAAAGAAGGAAGCTTACTCCAGTCTTCTTGCATGTTTTTTTCTCGCAGTCTTTCTCTCTCCAGAAAATGTCTGTTTCAGTTTTATGATACTTCAGTGTCTGGGATGAGTTCATATAACCATGATGTTGGCCACACAGTACTGTCAGAGACTCTTGGATAAAATTAATCCTTTCTTTTTGATTCAAAGAGACAGAAACTCCTGATGCATTGGGCTGCTCATGACTTGTGGAAAATCTTCCCTTCTTCTATCAGCCCTTAGTTGCTCCCCCTTTACATTGCAGCTTTGACAGGGACATCAGATTTGCATTAAAATCACAGAATCACAGAATGTTAGGGA
>NW_010320313.1:0-507 GCF_000700745.2 Antrostomus carolinensis
GTGTGCCTCAGTGTCAGTTGGGGACACCCTGTGCTGTCCCCTCATGCCTGCTCTCCCTGGCAGGACCCAGCGCACGCCAGCATGCCGGCATACTTCCGCTTCCTCACCATCATGGCCTTCCACGTCTTCCTGCAGGAGAAGGTAGGTGGTGAGCTTGCAGTGGGGACATCAAGTTGGCAGGGGCATTGGGGCAGGGGGGGCACATGAGGTCCAGCCCCCACTTGGGGCAGAGCTGGCTTTGATCTGGCTTCATTGCCATACCTGGGGGATGTGTGCTGGATGGACGGTCCCCCCATGAGCAGGGTGTCCATCCAGGCACAGGTTTGGACAGGTGGTGGCAGGCACCTGGCCCCACTCCTGTCCCCGAATCTATGGGGACGTGTTGTTGGTGACTGTGACAGCTCCAGTGTCCCTGTATCCCCAGGTGGACCTGGCAGTGGTGGAGGTTGGCATTGGTGGTGCCTATGACTGCACCAACATCATCAGGTAGGAGCTGGGGGGGGGGGG
>NW_010320313.1:557-855 GCF_000700745.2 Antrostomus carolinensis
TCGCGCTGTGTCCCCAGGGCGCCAGTGGTGTGTGGAGTCTCTTCCCTGGGCATCGACCACACCAGCATCTTGGGGGACACCATGGAGAAGATTGCCTGGCAGAAGGGGGGCATTTTTAAGGTAGGGAGACCCAGTCCTCCCCGGCTCACAGTTGTGGGGTGTGCTCCCCCATAGCCCTAAGCAACCCTGTCCTCCACAGCCCGGCGTGCCGGCATTCACCGTGGCACAGCCAGAGCGGCCGCTGGAGGTGCTGAGGGACCGAGCCCGGGAGCGGGAGGTGAGTTGCGTGACGGGGGGG
>NW_010320314.1:0-3173 GCF_000700745.2 Antrostomus carolinensis
CTGCGGGCGTTTGGCGTGGAGGGGCCTGGCCGGGCCCTGCTGATCGTCCTTCCCCGCAGGATGAGCTGACTGCGCTGAACGTCAAACAAGGCTTCAATAACCAGCCGGCCGTGTCTGGGGACGAGCACGGCAGTGCCAAAAATGTCAACTTCAACCCAGCGAAGGTGAGAGCTGTTGGGACAGTGCGGGGGTTTGGCAGGGCCTGGTGCCTCTACAGGTCCTGGGTCTCATTCCTTCCTGTGCCCAGAACCAGGAGACCCTTCCCTTTAGTGTTTTAGGACCTATCCCTCTGTCCCTGTGCAGTCAAAGTTCTGCATTCTTTTGGAACTGCCTCTGAGAGAGCAGGTTCTTGTCTTGCTCTGTGTTTCTTGGAGGCAGGTTTGTATCTGCAGTCTCTGTTAAACCAGCATCTAGAACTCCTTATATTCTGCAATTAAAGCAGAAGCCTGGGGTACCAGAAGTGTGAAACTTCTTGTTGGTTTGGTAATGTTATGGCCCTGGTAGGAAAGAAGTAAGATTTCTTGAAACATCTGGCTGTTTAAACGTGGGGGTTATATAACAGACTCCAGCTCCATTTTTTCAATCTCGAAAATCAAGGTGTTAACTTCCTGGCCTCCTTGACAAGAGGACTGGTAATGACCTGGGATGGGAAAGGCAAGCAATAAGCACAGTATAGTTGTTTTCCTTAGCTGATGTCTGTCTGAGAAGCCTTCTGTCTGGTTTGATGAGTATTTGTACACAGTTGTGTCCATTGAGTCCTTGCTTGGTCATTGAATGAGTTGTCTAGAAGCATTCCTCTTTGCATGTATAACAAAGGAAATTACTGACAGGTTTTTTGTGTTTCAAAAGTTGATACTGATAAGACTTTGGGTAGGAGTGATAAATGAGATTTTAAGCACGTAGATCTTTGACCTGTGAAATGCAATTCGTTCTTTTTTTCCTTTTTATTTCCAGATCAGTTCAAATTTTAGCAGTATTATTGCAGAAAAGCTGCGGTGCAATACACTGCCTGACACAGGAAGAAGGAAACCCCAGGTGAATCAGAAGGATAACTTTTGGCTGGTGACAGCACGTTCTCAGAGTGCCATAAACAACTGGTTCACAGATCTGGCCGGAACAAAGCCCCTCACCCATCTTGCTAAGAAGGTATGTTACAGGAGAGGCTGCCTGGCAGGGGCAGAGCATTTAATCTGTGCTTGTCTCTGAAGTGTTTGTGTAGTAGAAAGTTTTTATTATTTGAAGAAACTTCTCTCTGCATCTCTTGAAGCTTTGAGCTCGGAGAACGTGTCCATGATTTCTGCGCTGGCTGTGGTCATCCCCACTCAAAGCCCTGATCCTTCATCTGTTATTTGGAAGTTGTCTTCAGCTTTGCTTTTTGGCTTGTATGATACCACTGAATTACTTTAAGGTTCACATGTTTTTCTGAAGAGCTGCCACTGTTGTTTAGATTAGGACCATTCCTTCTGTGAAGAGTTTTTGTGAAGTTCTCAAAAGCCATAGTGAGAATTATTGGAAATAGTCAGCTGAGTGACTTCCCAGGCTTGTGTTGCAGTGACACGTTTATAGTTTTAAGCTGAGAAGAGTCTGTGTGTTATAGCTTGGTCTCAGCCAGGCTGGAGGATTTTTGTGCTCTGGGGTCTAGGGCTAGATACCTCCCTGGCAGCACTGAACTCTGTAGAGTGTGAGAGAAGACAGAAGGGTCTTACTCTGCCATTTTATTGGTCCCAATAGCAAGGAGACCTTACTCTCTATCAAGGTGGGCCTGTCAACAGGAACTGGGGAGTCTGGTATGTGTTGTGGGAAAACAGAACTCCCAGTTGTGAAACAGTAACAGAGCACATGATTTAGAAGCTGGAGTTTGCCTGGTCCTTGGTGTCCTGAGTCACTCCTGGGGGAGAAAATAACGTAATCAGATTTTCCTGGAATTTGTCTCTTTATAAACTCAGTCCTCGTGTCCTTCTTTGCGTGTTGGCTGTCGGTTTCCTGAGGTCGTTGTGAAAGCTGGAGCCTCCCAGGGCCTCCCCCAGTTACCTGCAGTGGGCTCCATCCGTCTTCATGGACTTGGACATGAAAGCAGCGACTGTCAGTAGCCAACTGGTCTGTGTCTTTCTGTCTTTGAGGTGTCAGAGAATAATTGGGAAGAATGTAAGAAACACAGCAAGTAAGCAATTGAACAGTTGGTAGTTCAGGGACTTTGAGATCCCTACCAAATGGACATCTTCTCTCTGAATTTGTCTCATTCCTCTGTGAACACACACGTACCTTTGCTCTCCGTAGTATCCTGTGGAAATAAGCCCCACAGACATACTTTTTCCTGTGATGTGTTATTGCTTCCTGGTTTATAGATCTGCAGTCTGATTATTTCACTGGTATTCTCCCATGTTGTATGTCAAATTTTAAATCTTTGATTAATGAATTCCTTCATACTGTGGTACTCAGTTCCCTGTTTCTCACAGTCTTCTGTTGGCTACTCCTCATGTGTCAAGACTTCTGTAACCACTCTGTTTTGTTTACTAAATGAAGAGTCTTGACTTCAGTCTGTATAGTAGATACCCTGTGTTTCTGACTCAGTCCTTAGTCTGTACCTTTTGTAGTTGTTTATATCCTCTCTGGAGGGTATCCTCAAAACTGTCTGCAGGATTCAAGGTGTGGATTTAGTGATGTAATTATGTTTTCTCTCTTCTTTCAATTTGTTTTGTTTGTTTTTATACTGAAATGCAGCTCTGGTACTGTTGCTTTCTGACCAGAGGTGAATTCTTGCAGTAGTTTTTTTTAGATACAAAGGGACGCAGTACCTCTTCCCTTTTTACCTTCTTCACAGCCTGCAGTACCTACAGCTTGTGTAGTTGCTTTGGAATAGTTCCCATCTAAGTCCTTAGCTGCAATTCTCTCTCTCAATTCTCTTGTAGGTGCCTATCTTCAGCAAGAAGGAAGAGGTCTTTGGTTATTTGGCGAAATACACTGTTCCAGTAATGAGAGCAGCCTGGCTCATCAAAATGACTTGTGCCTATTATGCTGCCATCACGGAAACCAAGGTGAAAAAGCGTCATGTCATTGATCCCTTCATTGGTAAGCGCTTTGTATGGAGCACTGGTTTTGTCCATCTCAGGTGTTTCCTTCTCAGCTTGCTCTTGAATAGTAAGAGGTGGTCTGGGAATCTATATAAACTTGTT
>NW_010320314.1:3206-15858 GCF_000700745.2 Antrostomus carolinensis
CTGAAACAACAGGGCCCACCTGTGAGAGCACACTGTTGAAAAATTAGTCTTGGCAGCCACAAATACTTCCTGAGAGCTGACCTCTCATTCCTCCCCGTTAAGTTCTGCTGTGTTCTTCTGCAGTGTAACCTGTTTTTTTAACTACCCTATAAAGACTGTAAACATTATAATTTAGCGATGACTGATTAGCTGCTTCTCAAGTAAGTACTTTTCCCAGAGAATTACAGTATATTATTCCCTGTTTGTGTTTTCAATTTCATTAAACCTTACTGGATCCCAAATCTAACAACCTTTGCATCCTGGCCTGCTCCAGATTGCTGTGGTTTAGGAAAGTTCCCCTGGCTGTCTTCTGGTTTGTATGGCTGTGATGGCAGAACCTGAGCACACTCCTTTGAAAAGCATTATTGGCAGCTGAAGTCCATGGATTTTTTTTTTTTTTCACCCTTGTTTATATTTGGTATAAATTTACATAGGTGTCTGAGCTCTATTTCTGGAGGTTGATTGGTTTGTTAGATATACTTACTCCATTTATTTCCTGTTCTTTGAGTATTTGTCCTCCTGCTGGCTCTGTAAGTGCTTTTTGTTTTGCATTCTTGCTTATTCTGCCTTGGGTTTTGCCATCTGCATTGTCGCAGAGGAGTGTAATTGTGTGTCACTTTGTGCACTGAGTTTGTCTCTTATACAGTTAGGTTTTAGTAAAAACAGTTATTTTTAAAAATCATTGATTGTGGCTTTACAGCGATATCTGAAAGAAATTAAGAATAAGTTCAGAGTTGAAGTGTTTCCAGTGTTTCCACTCTCTGTCAGATTACTGAGGATGCTAAACCAGGCTGGCCTAACACTGCTGCCTGCTGGGAAGCCTCATCTCTCCACCTGCTGATTCTCAACAACTGCAGTTGAGGAATCTTTCTTCCCAACTTTCCTTGTACAAAGTAACTTTGCCCTCAAACACAGACGTTTTTCCCCTCGTTCCCTATTTCTGTGGATGCCTTTTTCCTTCCTACCACCCCCAGGCCAGAAGCAAAGCTAATATTGTGGCACTTACTTTTCTTTCTTTGTCTTTCTGTCCTTTTCAAATGGCAGGAACTGTTTTGGGTTTCCACCTGTGCACCAGCCTGGTTCTTCCCTGCTTCTGTTTACCACGGCACTCGTTGCTAACCTGTTTCCTCTTCTCCAGAATGGACGCAGATCATCACCAAGTACCTGTCAGAGCAGCTGCAGAAAATTGCGGAGTTCTATAGACAGCTTCCAGGGCCAGGCTGTGGTTCACCATCTGGGCCAATGCCCCAAGAGGTGGAACAAGCTTTGAAGCAGTGGGACTACAATGAGAAACTAGCTATGTTCATGTTCCAGGTGAGGGACTGGAGAGGGCTGCTGGGTGGATGTGTAGCAGAGGAGGGTTAGGGGAAGCGGATGCAAAGTGGTTTATTTTTGCAGAATATTCTCTTTCTGTGAACAGACCCTTAGGACTGGTTGTGGTTTTGAGCTCAGTAGTAGAACAGGGACAGTACAGAACTGTGGAAACTTCTAGAGTTATTTCCACTGTTAGAAAGCGAGCAGCTGCTGCTGCTCTGCCTGTCCTTAATGGATATTGCTTCAGCTTTTGTCTGTTTGCTCTGCCTTTATCTGTGTGCAGGATGGCATGCTGGACCGGCATGAATTCCTGACGTGGGTCCTCGAGTGCTTTGAGAAGATACGGTCAGGAGAAGATGAATTTCTGAAAATGCTCCTACCTCTGCTGCTGCGGGTCAGTAACATGTACCTGGTTTGCTTCATGAGAGCACTGACTTCTGCTGTTCTCAGTCCCCTTCCTGTCACCTAAGGGATGATGAGCTATTTTGCACTGGAAACACGAGGGAATGTCCCTCTGAGCCTCGTTCTTATGCAAGGATACCTTTTTAGTCCTGCTCTCTCTTGTTTCCCTGCACTGGACGTGGTAATCCCTGCCCATGTCATAGCTGTGATAGTTGGACTCATTGTGCACCACTACATGGAAACTGCTTTTACTTCTTTCTGTTGCAACAGATTCTGGGCGGATCTTCAAAGCCCTGGGAAGACTGGGAGTGGGTGCATTTTGATACATGAAGTCCCTGCCATAGAGCATTTAAAGGGTTATTCTCATGCTTAGTAGCCAGTGGATGATGGGTAATGCTAAGGAGCTCTCTGTAAAAAGGGGCTGTCTCTACAAGGAAGTGCCACACAATATACTATTTTGGGATGATCAAGGGTTTCTCTTGTGTTGCTTGTAACGAGGACATTTTCCCCTCTCCCTCTTCCCTACAGTACTCTGGAGAGTTTGTGCAGTCTGCCTACCTGTCCAGACGTCTGGCCTACTTCTGCACCCGCAGGCTTGCTATGCAGCTGGATGGTGCTGGTGGCCACCCACCCCACATACTGTCTGCCCAGACAGGGAACGCTCTCCCTTCAACTCCCACCCCTCAGCCAGCTGCAGGGAATCCTCCTCCCAGCCCTTTCAGCGACTTACTGCTGTGCTCCCAGCACCGACCAGTGGTATATGGACTCAGCTGCATCCTCCAGGTAGGTTTCAGTAGTGGCTGGTGATAGTGGGGTCAGCAAGAAGAGTGTATATTGTTTGCCATCACAGAAAAATCATTACAGTCTGAGTCAGCAACTTCCTGAGTACAGAAATATCAAACCATGATTGTCAAAGGGTAGATCTTTGCTGACGTGTTACAGAGCTTTCATACCAGGCATCAGTGCTGTAGCAGTGCCCTTGAGAGACTTGCACAAGAAAAGTGGGTTGGAATAGAGCCTTTTGCTCTATTCACAGGTGCCTCAGATGGCTTGGAAAACTTTGCAGAGAAGAGGATGAGAAAGTTATTTATCTTGTGTATGTCAGTAACAGGTTGTCATCTAGGAAAGGAAATGAGACCAGAAATGAAAGAGAGCTTTGTAATTTTGTGCACTCTTAAAAACAAACAGCACCTCATCTGAAAAACCCACTCCCTCAGAACAAAACAAAACAAACAAAAAATGCAGACCACCAGCACACACAAACACCAACTCCTCCCACTTCCTTATGGAAGAAGTTTAATGGTTTAGGCAGACCGCTCTCCTCAAGAGTGGGAGCAGGCTATGAAGAAGAATGACTCTAAATTCATAATCTTTATACTTGGAATTGATGAAACCTTACCTTGCTATTAATGGGCAAGGTTGCTGAAGCCTTACTGGTAGATTCTTGAAGGGCAAATGCTGTTTTGTCACCGTGGGACTCAGTCCATACTGTCCTTTTGTCGGAGGGAGATACATGAGTTCTGTCCAGTGTGTGTTTTCATGGTTATGTTTTTCTCCTTCAAGAGGAGAGTGACTAGGTCAGGTTGGTCCCTGCAGAAGGAGTGAAGATTGCACCTTCCAGGAGAGGAAAGGAGCCCATTAAAGCAGAGGAGCTTCCAGAGAGTGCAGGATGGAGCAGAAGGTGGAGAGGATGAGAGCACAGAGCTTGGGAACCTGCAGCTCAAGAGAGACACTTGAGATCAAGGAGCCCTGACAGGATCAAGAAGCAGCTAGCCAACTCTCACAAACAGGGTAGAAAGAAAATTCCTAGAGTATAGTTGGCTAGAAGTAAGGGTCTGTCTGCAAGGGCTAGAGAGCAACGCAGGGGTTATAAATAACACCTTGTATTCCTATTAAGTCTTTCTTGGTCGCTTTCAGTTTAAAAAGTTTAGCATTCTTTTCTGGTTTCTATGTGTTAAAACTTGTCTTTTTAAATATAAAAATCCTTTGGGGAGCTTACTTTAGAGAAAAAGACATGAGCATACACACCTCAAAGATTTGGCTGATTTAGGGTTTGAACACAAACCTGCTTAAAAAGTTCAAATTGGTTAACGGTGGTCTGATCTTTTTTAGTATGTCTCAGCTCTTCTGATAGAAGATACACAGATCTTCTCATCTGCAGAGATTAGATAAGGCTAAAGCAGAGTAAGATCTAGTGGTTGGAAGTTGGAGCTGGGTAGAGTCAGACTGAAAACAAGCATTTCTAACAATGCACATAATTAACCTTTGCTCAAGTGTTCTTGAGATATGATGGATTCTTTGGTTTGAAGATGTTTAAAACAGCCTTGGTTGTCTGTCTTAACATCTGGCTCCTTGTGAGCCAGAAGCTGTAGGGGTGTATCCTAGGAATCATTCAGTGAAGTTTTGTCTCTGTGTGTGTGGGGGTGTCTGTACAAGATCATAAAAGAATGAAAATGCATCTCTAATAATTATAATAATTATAATCATAATTATTAAATGGTATAGTGTAAGGAGTTTGGGTCTGTTGGCTCCTATTTCTTCTCACACTTCACTGTCCATGAGGGCTGTAAGTCACTAATGTAAATGCTGCTCCTGGACCATGAGTGTTGGATTGTGCCTTGATGGTGTGAGTTGTAGAAAATAAGTTCTGTTTGGAAGCAGAAGGGAGCTCTGCAGTGGTGTATTGCTGCTTTTGGATAATGTGGAACTCTGGTCTTGACTTCCTAAGCATACCTGGGGCAGGAAACTCAGTGCAGTAAAAATATTATTTTCCTTCTTTCTACTCCAGTATGGTCTTTAGCACAAAGACTCTTTCATAGCTTAGAACAACAACAACAAAAAATCTCAAAATAGTAAATATAAATACAGGATGATGAATGCTTGGGAGGTAGGATAAAAGAGTGGTTATTTCTGTAGAAAGTAATCTAACTTAATTATTTTGACCTTGATTTGCTCAATGATACTGACTTTTCTGTCTGTTGCAGAGTACAATTTTGTGTTGCCCAAGTGCCCTTGTGTGGCATTACTCATTGACTGATAGCAGGATAAAGACTGGCTCTCCACTGGACCACCTGCCTATAGCCCCATCCAACTTGCCCATGCCAGGAGGGAATTCAGCCTTTACACAGCAGGTGAGCAGCCCTCAAAAAAGGGAGCTCTTGTGGTCCAGGATAATAGCTGTATCTGAGCTCTTTCAGGATTTTCTTTTCATGTTGTGTGATAAGCAGAGCTGGAGGTGCTGTCTCACTCCCAAGGAATTAACTGCTCCTGTTCTGCTATAAGCAAGGCAGTGGTGTCCTTGGAAGACAGGCAAAATCTAACCTTGAGTAGAACTGCTGTCGTGCTCCTTGCTTTCTGATGATTTTGTACACAGCACTTCTAAGGCATCTTTTTGTATGTTCACCCAAATCCATTGCTTTTAGGTTCGGGCAAAGCTGCGTGAAATTGAGCAGCAGATAAAGGAACGTGGCCAGGCTGTGGAGGTTCGCTGGTCATTTGACAAGTGCCAGGAAACCACAGCAGGTAACTTGCTGTAGGTTAAAGTTTCTTTCCCCCTGTTCCATGTGTTACCCTGAGAAACTTCCTGTCTGACTATTTTCTTTGATTTTTCCTGTTTGCTGCTGTTGATGTTTACTGTCAGCAGTGGAAAAAAAAAAACAAATGACACTTTTTCTTTCCAGTGCAAAATCTTGCAGGGGTCTGTTTCCCCAGGTGTAGGGGGAGTTTCTGTTACTGGCAGCTGGAAATGTGTACTGGAGAACTGTACTCTCATATACGTACCATGTTCTGATGCTTTCCCCTAACATCTACTGTTGGCCGCTGTGAGAGTCAGGATACTAAGCTAGATGGACCCTTCTCTGACTGATAGAGCTTTCCTTAGGCAGTATCTTGAGCAATGAGCTCAAAGAAACTTTTGCTCCAGAGTCTGTTGTACCAGTTGTCAAATACACATCTCTCTCCTCCGTTTTCTTCTAGGTTTCACTATTGGCCGTGTCTTGCACACTTTAGAAGTTCTGGACAGTCACAGCTTTGAAAGATCTGACTTCAGCAACTCTTTGGATTCCTTGTATAACAGGATATTTGGTCTGGGTCCAACCAAAGACAGTCATGAGGTACCTTGGGACTTGGCTGCTGGGCCCTGGTCTTGGATGTGGCTGTGTTCTTGTTTATATTCCCCAGTTACTGTCCTGTGTCTGTGGAAAGCTGACTAGGTTGTGGCCTTTGGCCAAGAGATGTGATCTCTATTGAAAAGGATTTTGTGCAGCTTTGAGTTAGGGAGGTACTAAAGTGAGAATGAGGAGTCTGTGATCTAGAAATTCAATGCTAACAAATACATGTAAGCTTGAGAGAATCCACACAGCTAACTGAGGAGAGTCTCCTGATGGAAGACATCATTCTGGATAGCAGATTGATGATAAAGACATGTTATGTGTCTGAGAGAAGTAAGTGCTAGCTGTGTCAAATTCTGGGCTGGCAGCTGCTTCCTGGGAGTCTGGGAGCTCACAGTTCAAGTTCCTTGTGTCCTGGGAAGTGACGTATTTATGATGTGTAGGGCTGTAGTGCAACCAATAGCGCATTGGTTTCTGGAAGTGGGCTGCAGGACTGGTAGTTTGCATGCTTTGTATGATGCTATCAGGAAGCTGTATTTCACTCTGTGCTCTAAGATTAGCACTCCATAGATGTGCTGCTGGAAGAGAGATCATTTTCTGAAGCAAAGCCAACCTGGAGATTTGTCAAGGGCTGTGGATCACCTCATGTTGCAAAGTAGAGACAAAGCAGGAAGGCTCTAGTTTGACATCTGTCCCCCATGTTAGGGAGAAGGGAATGTAGCAGTCTTCAGGCTGTGCTCTACTAGAAGTAGGCTCACTATTGTATCCAACCTGAGGCTTTAGGACTGCTCACCTCCTCTGTTTGGCTCAGATTCTCACTGTAGTGCTTTTATCTCAACAGATCTCCCCAGATGACGACGCGGTGGTGGCTTTGCTGTGCGAGTGGGCTGTCAGCTATAAACGCTCCGGACGCCACAGGGCTATGGTTGTGGCCAAACTCCTGGAGAAGCGTCAAGCAGAGATAGAGGCCGAGGTAAGTCCTTATTCCTGGAAGGGCAGCAGCAGTAAAGGAGAGCAGAAGTTACCTAACTACGATTGTCTAACTAACACCGAAAGGCAAAGGCTGAACAGCACGATGCATCTTAACACTGGTGCTGTTAGTTATGGCATTTGCTCCATCTAACCCAAAGAAGGTCATAAATGAGCCTGTGGGATGGGGTGTATCCTGTTTCTTGGATACATTTGAAGACAGGTGATTGCAGTGTGGAAGTACTGGCATACTTGGAGACTGTGAAGTAGCTTACAGAAACTCGTGTGGTGGCTTTCCTATAAGTGTAAGATAGGAAAATTACCTTGAAGACTTCTTTTTTGGGGTTTATGGATAGTGAGTTACTCCTCTGTGACATCAGTCTCTACTTTTTTCTGTTTCTACAGAGATGTGGGGACTCTGAAGTCGTGGATGAGAAGGGTTCCATCTCCTCAGGCTCACTCTCAGCAGCCAGCGCTCCTGTCTTTCAGGATGTCCTTATGCAGTTCCTTGACACTCAAGCTCCTATGCTAAGTATGTAATAGGAACTTGTGGTCTCCCAGTTTCTAGCTTTCCCTCTCTTGCAAGCTTGGAATTTCTGTGCTGTTCTCTTGTGTGTAGGTCTTGGATGTACCTAAATTTTCTCTTTGGCTTCCTTGCAATCCAGAGCATACCTTGGAGAGGGAGGGAAGGCAGCCTGGAGGGCTAGATGACAGAGAGATAATGCAGAAGCTCTTCTGTTAACAGAGCATTGGCCAAGAATAAATGAGTATAGCCTAATCAGGAATTAATTCAGGCTGAGAACTAGAGGGAGGTTTCTAACTATTAGGTGACAAAGCTCTGGAATAGTCTCTCAGTGGAAGTATTGCAAATAGATTAAGGGGAACAGGATACAGCTCTGAATGATGCAGGCAACTGTGCACCCAGGAGTGGGACTTCCAGGCTAAAGTCCTGTGCCTGTGGTCTGTGAGACTAACTGGAGAGCTTTTGACTTACTTAAATGCCACCTGTTGAAACTGGGCTTTCTGCTTTTAGTCCCTGCTCAGAACTGTGTATCAGTCACTGTTGAAATCTCTGAAAACACTTTCTTGAGCCCTAGGTGGCTGGTGTTGCTCAGTGTTACATAACTCCTCCGATAGCCCTGACTGCATGTGCTGTCCTTGCAGCTGATCCTGGGAAGGAAAATGAGAAGGTGGAGTTCTTTAACCTGGTGCTGCTATTCTGTGAGCTGATCCGGCATGATGTCTTCTCTCACAACATCTACATGTGCACACTCATCTCCCGGGGTGATCTTGCCATGGATTCTCACGGACCTCGCCTGCCCTCACCCTTTGATGACCCTGCTGAGGAGCACGACAGGAAGGAGACAGAGGGAAACAGCGGCATCAAGCTAGAGGTGAGAGCCCAAGCACCGTGGCCCTCCTGTACAAGTCCCTGTCTTGTGCTTGTCTGTGTTTACCAGCTTTGCAGCTTCCTTGCTCTTACCTGCTGGAAGATATACCAGTGACTCATGCTTCTCTTTCCCCCAGTCTATTTCCTTAGCATGTCAGTTTCAAAAGTAGAAGGCTATGTTCTAAGTAGCTGGAAAGGGCTTGCAGAAGGTGAAGTGGTAGATAGGAAGGAAAATCTTGCACTGCTCAGAGCAGAGCAGTGTGTCCTGAGGTGCTGCATGAGGTCTGTCCGTGATGTTTCCTGTGTATTAGGCTCCAACTTGCCAGGCACCATGGGTGTGTTGGAATATTGCTATCACTGTCCAACATGGACCTTGAGTGCAGTAGTAAACCAATACTCTCTTGTTCCCTGGTGCCTCACTGAGATGTAAAATTGTTCTGTCTGTTCCCAGGACACAGGTCTTTCTGAGCCCATGGACATCGACCACAACTCTGGCATGCTCTTTGATGACATGGAGAAGGCAGACTTTTCGGTATGTCCCTGCACTTTCTACTTGCTACTCAGGAAGTAGATCAGGATGTTGTAGTGGGACCAGGGACAGCACACGCCTTGCTTTTGTGTGAGTGCTCCCTCTCTACTGTAGAGCCAATATGCTGGAACTGGCTGGGTTGTATGGCAGCTGGCACTGTTAAAAGGTCCATATAACATGTTTATTCAGGTCAGGGGCCATCAGAGTAGAGTGAGTCCCAGTCATTCCTGGGATCTTTTATGCTCTGACCACTGCCAGCCCAGTGTTTGGGGAGAGTGGGAGGTGGACTGCTTGAAAATGGATGGGAAATAGTGGGAAATGGATGACCATGATAGCACCAGAAGACTAGGAGTGACCAGTTACTGTTGGCAGGGATTTTCTTGATCACCTGGGAGAAGACACAGGTCTGCTGTCATTGTGTTTGTGGCCTTCAGTACCTCTTTAGTTTTACAGTTCTTCATAATATTTATGGGCATAATTCATGCTTGCAGAATGCTTTGAAGTGCTTAGTAATAAAAATAACTTGTGGTGGTTGAAAAATCCCCAAGTACCTACATTCTTCCAGTCATTTCTGGCCATCGCCTTGGTCACTACCCTCCCTCTTCCTGCTCCTTTTTAGGCCTGAGCAGTTGAACCTTCCTTCAGCAATCTTTGCTGTTGCATGGCTGTGTTCCCTAACTACCTTTTCTTGTTCTTATGTCTCCCTAGATGTTTTCTCCTCCAATGCATTGTGAATCTAAAGCCAGCCCTTCCCCTGAAAAACCAGATCCTGAAAAGGAAGCAAAGCCTCTGCTGAAGGATAAGTCTGTGGAAGGAATGCTAGCATCCCTGTATGACCAGCCTCGGCACATCCAGTATGCAACACACTTTCCTATTCCACAGGTATGAGACCTGCTCATAACCCCTGCTCTGCTGCTGCCCTGTGCTCTGGTCATGAGGCTGCTGTGTTTCACTGCAGTACTGCTGTGGGTGGGCAAAGAGCAGTCACAGGAGGTGATCTGCTTCACATGTCTCCTTGCTTACTCCCAGAGCAACTTCTGAGATTAAGCTTTCCACTTCCTTTAAGAGATCCAGATGTGAAGCAAGATTAAAGCATGCAGCCTCCTAGTTGCTAATGCAGTTGTCTCCCTTGGTTCCCTAGGAGGAGTCATGCAGCCACGAGTGTAACCAGCGGTTGGTAGTTCTTTTTGGAGTTGGAAAACAACGAGATGATGCTCGGCATACGATCAAGAAAATAACCAAAGACATTCTAAAAGTCTTGAACAGAAAGAGCACTGCCGAGACAGGTTAGTAGAGTTGGAGCCACTTCTCTTTTAAGTGGCTGGCTCTCTTAAGTGCTCCTTAGCATGTGGAGTGCTTCTCCAGTCCAGTGGCTGGCTTCTTTTTCTGGACTCTCACAGTGGAAGGATTTTATATAATCTACAGTGCCTGGTAAGCTGTATCAGTCACTGAGAGTCTGGATTGGTACTCTGTCACCAAACATACTAACCAAGTAAGACAATTAATTTCCTTCCGACAATATCTGTTTAATTGAACTTTTTCTTCAGAAAAGGATTGTCACATCAGATTCAGAGTGAGACCCTGGATAAAACTTTGGCTATTTAAATTTTATTTTCTGTACTTCTTGCATTTAGACCCTTGCACAAAAAGCAAAAAGGACTTTGCCTATGCATATTCAGCAAAGACCTTGAGGAAGTGTAGCATGCTGTTATGCTTAGGGCACGTGTTAAATGCATAGGATGAGAAATTTGGATAGCTGTGTCAAAATCAATAGGAAACCTCTGACTTCCATCAGCTCAGAATCTGGCTACAATTTTTTTTTTCTCTCTTAGTCTGATTACTGAAAGGCAACTTGAAATGTGGTAGAAAGATGATTCCTTAAAAGATGGGGTGCTCTGCCAAATAAATTTTGAGGCTGAACATCTCCAATCCAAAATGCCTGTTCTCATCACGGAATCGGTGTACCTGTAAATCAAGAGAGAGAGTATTTTCCCACTCCAAGGAGTACCTTCACTTAGGATAAATTAGGTGTTAACCCTACTGTCATTCTCAGGTTAGGAATTCCTGGAATTCCTTCCTCAGTAGTTTATTGTTTTGTATTCAAGATGGTGCTTATCATCTTAAGGTCTGGGACTCTTTTGGCTAAGCTGTATGGCAGGGGCAGGTGCTGATGTCTAGTCCTCCTCTGATGAGGAAGGTAGCCTAATACTGTTTTCTGATCCTCCCAACTTTGGTAGGTGGAGAGGAAGGCCAGAAGAGGAAAAAGAGCAAACCAGAAGCATTCCCAACAGCTGAAGACATCTTTGCAAAGTTCCAGCACCTTTCTCACTTTGATCAGCACCAAGTTACTTCTCAGGTATGAAACTGTCGAGACTGCTGTCCTTCTTGGGCCCTGACTGCGTCTGTTTGTGTTACTGAGATCAGCTTCCTGGAGGGAAAGGGAGATGGACCTGCTTGAGGGGCTTGCAAGGGGAGGAGATAGTACTTGTGTGTCATCTTGCACTTGCAGGTATCTCGCAATGTCTTGGAACAGATCACCAGCTTTGCCTTGGGAATGTCGTACCACCTGCCTCTAGTGCAGCATGTGCAGTTCATATTTGACTTGATGGAGTATTCACTCAATATCAGTGGTCTTATCGACTTTGCCATCCAGGTAAGCCCAGGGTGCTCCAACACCTCCTGGGGAGGGGTCATCAGCCTGTAAGGTGGCACATCAGTGCTGTGATAGTTGGGCTGCTCCTGGGATCATTGGTGACTCTCTGGCCTGTGTCATGGAGGTGGTCAGATTAGGTGGTCATTGTGGTGCTCCTGGGGTGCAGCTGTTAGGAATAGGTTGATAGGTTGGCAGATAGTTTTACATGGGGGTTTTTTTGGAGGATTATTATTCCAGAGGCTTCAGGGTTGTCTCCAAAGGACTTGCATTGCATCTCTGTCCCTCGGTGCAGCAGTGCCTTGTTCTGAGTGAGAAGGGGATCATCTGTCTCTGGCAGCTCTCCCACCTCACTCCCCTGGAAGGATCCTTGGCACATGGCAGCACAGGCTGCCTTCTGGATCTTACTGAAATCCTGTTGCTGTTTCTGCAGCCTGTGCCAGGTGACTCTTGAAGCCTTGCTATGGTTGCTGACTGAATTGAGGCTGTTAGCCTTAAAAAGGAAGCTGAGTGAGATTTATGCAGGACAGGATTACCCAACAAGCTGCCTGCTACTATCTGTGGCCATATTCCAGTCGTCTTCTGATACCTCAGCACTGACAGCCCCTTATACTGCCTGAGGAGACATTGTGCCTAAGTATGGGGTGACAGCTGTTCCTGGGGTACATCTCTAGGCAGAAAGTGCCTACCAGTCCCTTTCCTGGCAGGTTCTCTAGGCTGTGGGTGTAGTGTGCCTGCTCCATTTCTGACCATACCTTACCCCTGTGGCTGTTGAAGGGTTTTTCTGTCATTGGGTGCAGTTGCTGAATGAACTGAGCGTGGTGGAGGCAGAACTGCTGTTGAAATCCTCCGACCTTGTTGGCAGCTACACCACCAGCTTGTGCCTGTGCATCGTGGCTGTGCTGCGGCACTACCACTCCTGCCTTATATTGAACCAGGACCAGATGGCTCAGGTCTTCGAAGGGTAAGGGAATCTTCCCCTCACTGTGTGGAAGGAAGCAATGTATCTTCTGGGACTTTTAAGGGGCAGGGATCTATCTATGTCCTTCCTACAAGGCAGCGACTTTGTGAGTTGAACCCTCTGGCACAGAATTTGTGGGGGATGGGATATGTTACCCAGTGAGCACTGTTGCTGTGAGCTCAGGAAGATATCTGTGTAATGAGGTTATTCCTTCAGATTTTCTTTTTGTATTGCTGCAGCATTTTTTTTGTCTCTGTACAGTCTGTGTGGGGTGGTGAAACATGGCATG
>NW_010320314.1:15872-20565 GCF_000700745.2 Antrostomus carolinensis
GCTCCTCAGCAGAGCGCTGTATCCTGGCTTATCTCTACGACCTGTATACCTCCTGCAGTCACCTCAAAAGTAAATTTGGGGAGCTCTTTAGGTGAGTCTGAGGCAGGTGGGATGCAGTGGGTGCTGACCAATATAGCACCTTAGCTTAAGCTTTGCTTGTGATCTTGTTTGATGGGATTGTCCCTGATATCCTCTCAATGGGGAACTGAAGTCTTGGGAGTAGTGCCTCTTTGACAGGCAGTAATGACCCAGTGCATGATCTTGACTCTTAGATCATCAAGTTGTATTTGGTAAGTTGCTGCACCTCCACAGGTCTGGTCTTGTCCCACTCCTACAGGATAGAAGTAGAGAGGTCTGTTCCTACCAAACTGATGACTGAGCTGTTCATCTTAAAGGTTGTTCTCTGCTTGTGCTCAGCTCCTTAATAACCCTTGGGCTGCTTCTGAACCTGCTCTGCTTGGTTCTGGGTTTGTTCCTGTGCTACTTTGCACTCCTTATCTTTGTTTGCCCCTGTTGGCTCTTCAGGTTCTGCTCTGCTGACGTTGCCCCCAGGTTCTGTCCCATGGGCTTACTTGACTGTGGCCTTCTGCCCTTTGCAGTTCTTTTGGGAACTGTCCCCTCACCAACTCCCTGTGGAGCTCCTCCTTTAGCAGCCCAGAGATGGAGTCCACAGATCTCCCTGGCTGTTTGCTTACATGGTCCTGTGAAGGGGTCATTCTCCTGATATCCCTGTTGCCCAGTACACTTCACTTTGTCTTCTCTTGCGGCCTGTGCTCCCTATTAGTGTTTCCAGTGCAGGTGTGTTGTAGGGACATCTCACCCTCAGTGTTACCCTCCATTGAGGGGTTGTGAGAGTGGCTTCTGCCTTGGTGTCAGCTGGCTAAACTCCTGGCTGCTAAGAGCCTTTGAAGTCTCTCTCTGGACTGAACTGAGAGCAAGAGGGAGTGCTGCGGTCACAGGCGCGTTGGAGTTCTTTGAAGGGGTCATCACACAGGGAAATGAGAAATTTGTTATTAGTCTAACTGAATTCCCACAAGCTGTTCAGCAAGGCTTTAAAGTAAATGGCCACAGATGAAAGGAAATGTCCTCTAGCAGATAAACAATAGGTTAGAGATGGAGTGGGAAGGGGTTTGTATTTTGATGGTGATCCCTCCCTGAGGGCTCCCATAGGACTCTGCTAGTGCTCATGCTGGTTTACACATCCAAAGTTATATGACTGGTGATATCAAAACTTTTCCTATAACTGTTATTCAGTGTATAACAATAGAAGTTGGCTGCAGATGGTTTTAGGGGGGCACAGTGGTGATCAGGTGATAAACAGGCAGATGTAGTTTAGTGTTGTTAAACATAAAATAATGCACGTTGGGAGGGAACAAGGACAATCCTCATTCTATGTAGTGTTGGACCTATACTAGTGGTTGGATAAAGGATCTTTGAGCTGTAATGTAATTGAAAATGTCGTCATAGTGTTCAGTAACAGTCAAAGAGCAAATTAAATGTTAGGTATTGTTTGGGGAGGAATGGAGAACAGACCAGAGAGGGTCATTAGGCCACCATTTAAGTCATGGTACAACTGTGCCTTGTGGTTTTGGGGCAACAGACTCCAAAAAGCATGTAGTGAAGCTGGGCCCAAAAGGAGGGTGAGTGGATAGATGACCAGAGTTTTGGAATGACTTACTTATGAGGAACTGAATCTCTTCCCCACAGAAGAGGAGAACTGAGGAGGAATGACAGGAGCTTGTAAAGTTCTCATAGTTAATATTTAACTCATTCCATGTTGTCAATGTTAAAAATTTACTGGATTCAAAAAGCGGGTGGACAAATTTGCAAGAGGAAAATGTTGAGGAGAGTGTTATCTTTGACTCTGAAAATCTGTGAGCCCTAAGTTGCCACAGGGTGGGGAAGGATGCTGGAGCAGTATTTCCACATACCTGCTTTGTTCTTAAACTCTTCTCTGGGCATCAACTGTTCCGACAGCAAGGGTTGAGGTAGGTGTTTCCCTGATCTGACCTGAAATAGCCATTCATGTGCTGTGTTCACTGAGCCCGTGGGTAACTTCCAGGTGGTTCCACAGCAAAGATCCAGCTTCACTCCTTTGGGAGAGTCTTTGTTGGTACAGAGTGATCTTGAGTTTCCACATGTTCTTGCCCAGGGAGGGCTTGTCTTGCACAGGATTACTTTGCTTATCAGAGTGCAATGGAAACTTAGTTTTTTGTGTTCCTGATGTTTCTTTCCTGCCCTGTTTAGTGACTTCTGCTCCAAGGTGAAGAACACAATCTACTGCAATGTTGAGCCATCTGACTCCAACATGCTATGGGAACCAGAGTTCATGATTGACACTATTGAAAATCCATCTGCACATAACTTTACATACACCAACCTGGGCAAGAGCCTCAATGAAAACCCAGCCAACCGCTACAGTTTCGTCTGCAATGCACTTATGCATGTGTGTGTGGGACACCACGATCCAGACAGGTGAGTGGCAGAACTTTCATGGTTCTACTGGGATAGTAAAATCTTTAGGTGAGGTTAAGAAAGCCAGTAGCCATTCCTTGGCTGTCTTGGCGTGTGAGGAAGAAGGAGCCAAGGCTGATGTCCCTTAGAGAGTCACTGACCTGTTGGCATGCATAAGTAGCAAAGTTGACCCTCTGCTTTCTTCATTGTTTGTTTAACAGGGTGAATGACATTGCTATCCTGTGTGCTGAGCTCACTGGCTACTGCAAGTCCCTAAGCGCCGAGTGGCTGGGTGTGCTCAAAGCTTTGTGCTGTTCCTCCAATAACGGGACCTGTGGCTTCAATGATCTCCTCTGCAATGTTGATGCAAGTGCAAACATTCAAAAGGGGAAAAGGAATTGAAGCAGGAGTGGAGGGATCCCCTGGGAGAAGGCAGAAATGAACAAGGGAGGGAGGCTTTGGCCTTGAATACTGGGGCTACCTTTTGGTGTTTGTTGCAGTCTGGGCTGATCGTGGATGTTGACCTGGGGTTATGGGCCCTTTTCCCCCCCAGCTCCTAGGCATGCTGAGGAATTGTTGACAGAGGGAATGAGTCAGAGGCTGTTGTGATCACTGGCTGATCTCTTCTCTTCCAGGTCAGTGACTTATCTTTCCATGATTCCTTGGCCACCTTTGTTGCCATTCTCATAGCCCGGCAGTGCTTGCTGCTGGAGGACCTGATTCGCTGTGCTGCTATCCCCTCACTCCTCAATGCTGGTAAGCACATCCCTGCAGGAAGCTGGTCGTAGTCTCCATCCTGGCCCAAAGGACTGAGGTGGATGGATACTTTGTGAACCTCATAGTTGTGAAACACTCCTCCAGCTGCTCTTTTACAGTCTGGTACTTGAGGATTGAACATGTTGCTTTAGAGAGTTTGCGGCCTTTTGGTTTCTATCAAAAACCTTTTGGTTATGCTAAGGTTTTTTAATGTCTTGCTCTCTGGAGTTTGTGTGCAAGCTGGAGAGATGTTACCAGCCAACTGTCTGACCAGTGTACTCAGCTCTGCACTCCAGCAGTACACCTCCTGCTGCTGATGTGGTTCAGCTTTTAGCATGTTGGCGAGAACAGCCAGCCAACAGTGAGGCCAGTGAGGCCTACGGGGCCTGGGTCTCTCTGCCATTAGCCTTCCTGGCTTTGCTCTGGGGATTGCAGCATCCAGACAGGGGGAAGTTGGGGAGATGAAGCAAGCAGAATGCAGTGCATGTCATTGAGGATAATACTGATGGATTTGCTCACTCGTATATTTATTCCTGCACATGCTTCATATTTGTAAATATAATAAGGCTACTGCAGCTTCTCAATTGGCTGCTCCAGGGCAGTGCTTTTGGATTGAGAGTCAGCTGTCCCAGGGCTTAAGAAATCTCAGTTGACTGTTTTCTTTACATAGCCTGCAGTGAACAGGACTCGGAACCAGGAGCGCGTCTGACCTGCCGGATTTTACTCCATCTGTTTAAGACTCCACAGCTGAACCCCTGCCAGCAAGATGGCAGTAAGTGAATGGAAGTTGAGCCTTATTTTATTGTGAAAGTACTGAGGTTCATGCACCCCAAGAAAACAGATATTCAACCCTATGATTAGAGATCATGACCTGCTTTCTGCAGAGGAAAAAGAACAGTGTCCTTCCATTTATGTCACTCCATGGTAGCCAGGCATGTTCAGAAGGAGGCCCTTGGAGGCAGGAAACCAGCCAGCAGAGGTGGCCTTGCCATCACTAAGCCATTAGAGTAATGATCACTTCTTTTTTTTTTATGTCTAGAGCACTGTATAGCTTCTTAACTTGGTGCCAGAAGCTGCTATTTTACAGCACTCCCTTTTTGTCTGATGATGGAAACAGTCCAGGAAGCTCTGTTCTTGGCTCCTCATCAGTATCTTGATAGCTTAGATCTCTACACCCAGCCTGTATTCTAGGTTAGGGTGCTACTGGAGCTTGGAGTTCATGACACAGGCGCTACTCCCCATTTGGATTTCATGGTTCAGTTGTCACAGTGTGATTGGCACTATGCTTTGCGAAACTTAATTAGATTGACCCCGTGTTACAGCTGGGAAAAGGACTAGCCTCAGGATTCTCTGAGCTGGATTCTATGGTACTGACTGGCACATCATTCAGGCAGCTCTGGAGCCTGTGCCTTTCTCTCTCACTGAGTATTGCCCTTCCCCATTGTCCTCTTTGCAGACAAACCCACAGTGGGAATCCGCTCTT
>NW_010320314.1:20592-33639 GCF_000700745.2 Antrostomus carolinensis
TTGTGGATGGAGCGGTCTTTGCAGTGCTGAAGGCTGTCTTTGTTCTGGGTCTGTACCTGTGTTAGCTTGAACCTGTAAGAATGATCTTTAAGGGGGGTGGGAGAAAGGCACTGTACTGCATGTGTTGGCTGTACAGAAGGCCAGAGGAGATGTGTTTTGGTGGCCATGTGGCTTGTCTGAAGCCCTTTGGTTGAGCTGTAAATGTGCTTCATATCTCTTAGCTACAGAGAGATCACTGATCACAGAGAGCTTTACAAAAGCTCGGGATGTTTTGTGGGTCAGACTTTGGGTTTAGCATTGATGATTAAGTGACACTTGTGCTTTCCTTCTAGGAGATGCAGAACTGAAAGGCTCTGGCTTTTCCCACCCTGGAGGTGTCGATGATCTCATGGATGATGAGCTGGGCACTAGGAAGGCTGGTGGTCGGGTAGTAACTGTAGAAACAGCTAGCTTGGATATTTATGCCAAGTATGTACTAAGGAGTATATGTCAACAGGTGAGTCTGTCCCATCTCTAGGTTTGTCCCTCTCCTTCTGCAGACAGATATATCCCATAAGACTTTCTGCACCTTGGGTTTGGCAGGTATTTATTTGAAAGATCAGTAAAGAACCTGCAATGATTCTACCACCTGATGGCGCTGAGGATTGCTCACCATTAGCAAAGAACAGAGCGGCAAACACTTGTCAGGAATTAGGTGTTGCAGTGTGCAGGGTCTGCACATCCCAGACTGCACATCCCCTTTGCTTTGGCAACAGCACAGGGCTCATGTCCAAGGAGGGGAGTGCTGGGAGTGGTTTGCTGAGATGTGTGCTGGAGGCAAAGAAGATAAGCATGAGAAAGACATCTTGTTGAAGTGATAAATGGTGCCTTTCAGAATGCAGCTTAAGTGTTGCAGCTAGGCTGCTAATATATCTCTGGGCTTTGCAGTGCCCTGTTTAGTTAATTAAAGGAACAACAACAAAAATCTTTTGCTTAGCCTAATCTGACAGCACCAGCATTTCTGTTCCTTTGTGTAAAATTGACATTTGAGAAGCTGAAACCTGGCTAATAAGGTACTTAATTGCTGAGTGGAGTGGTCATTACTACTGTATGAAAATGGGTGCTGAAGGGTGTCCTTGGCCTTGGTTGCAAATTTATTCTGTCAACAGGAAAGATGCAGAGTTACAATCTGAAACCTGTATCCCATTTTACTAATGTGTAAACACAACATGTTAGTGCTGTGTTGTCCTCGTGCTTTGTGATGCTGCTGTTTATTAATTGGCTCACTATATAGCAGTGTTACCAGCCTACCAAAGAAGAAATTGGAGCTACCTTTTTACAAGCCTAAATTCAACATACTTGGTGTTACTGAAACCTTACTGTACCATTGACAGAAGTAGATATTGCCTTACTGGTCCCAGTCTACATAGGAAGCACTTGCAGTGGGTATAAAGCGTGTGTGTGTCTAGGAAGGAGTAGAGATGTTGGGTATCACTACTCATACCAGTTGTTGGCAGCGCTGGTTCTGTAGGAGTGAGCATTCCAGTAGACACCAGTAAGTACCACCGAATTGTGCCAGAGCTCCTGCAGGGTTCTTGCAGGTGTAAGGGCTGATAAAATGATGGGTTTAATATTAGCACCTCCAGTGTGAGTGGTGGATGCTGCAGAACTCACGCTGTCAATTCTGAAATGTCTGTCGAATGCCTTTAACTGTAGGTGGTGATTTCCCAAGCTCAGAAAATGTTGCATCTCATTCAGGTGTATATTTTATAATAGACTTTGTCATGAGGAGGTAGGGAAAAGGAGCAGATTATAGAATTAAGTTAAAGGTTTCTTAGGTGCAAGTGATTATGATGTAGTTGCTGGTCTGCCCTTTAGCCTATTTTAATTGATAAATATAATTGTGACTGGCCTTTTGGAAAGGTTAATTTCATAGATAAACCACAGTGGGAACCAAGAGGGAAGTGTGAGTCAGAAGTGCTAACCTGAGTCTGGTGATTGGGATGGTGGAATTGTCCGTAGTGCTTGGAAAACGTGGTCATGGTGCTCTCCTGCGAAGAGACAGATGAGGGGCTCTGTTTCAGTAATATGAACCCTAAGGAGGTAGCTGTTTTGCAAAGAAATGTTGCAGAGAGGGAGGCTAGAAGTCCCTCAAGGTTATTTATGAGATTATAGCAATAAAGTGGATCAGAGACAAAGTCTGAATTCTTGTAGGAAGCTGAGCAAGTGACAAAAAGGATCTTCCCAAGGATACACGTATTACATGCGCAAGGAAGAGAAATTTCAAGAGATTATGATGTAACGACACTGAAAGGGAGAAATGCAATAGGCATTGGAGAAATCACCAGATCACACGTATTGGCAAAGTGGAAACTTCATCTGGGATGAAGCTGAAGATGTAGGCTGTGGTTTCACAAGGATTTCAAACCAGAGATTTAGCCTTTCTGATCTTTCTGCTCTAGGTAGTGGTTAGAGTGCTGTCTGCTGCTGAGAGGGGCTGTTCCCAGCTTTCCAGGCTTAGCACCAGCACCTGTCCCTCATGAACTGGATCTTCCTCTCTTCTCCTCTGGTTGTCACTTCTCAGCAGAAGAATTCTCTGATCAGGCTTGCTCTGCAGCTGCAGAAGTGCTTATATAGCAATCCTCTGTAGATTTTAATTTCATGAATTTGCCTAATTGATTTTCAATATGAAAAAGTCCTGCAGTAACGAATGCTGCACATTAACTGTAAATTCTGTGAAGAAGTACCTACCTCATCTTTATTTTGGACACTACTGCCTTTATTGTTATCATACATTTAGGGACCACCAACTGAAATTCAGAGGCTGACAAGAATAGTTTTCAGTATGCCTTCTCCTCATGATTTGTGACTTTATAAGTGGCTCACATCCACTCAGTTTCCCCTACCAGGCTTTGAGAGGTAAAGTCATTGGTTTTTACTGAGGATGGCAGTGTTTTTTCCATCACTCTTTGAGAATTAAGGGGTGTGCTTTTCCCTAAGACATGTTCTAGTTCAGCCCTAACTGCAACCCTGAATTATTTAATTTAGGACAGCTTCAGGGCTTTGTTGTGCAGGAAATAAACCAAATAATTTTAAGTGATACCTTCTGATCTTTTGAGCTCAAGCAGCAGTATTGATGGAGCCTGGGCATGACTGTGACTGTGCACTATTAAATCATACCAGTATTTTATCAAAAGAATCAACAGCTACTGTGTTTCATCACTGCTGACTTGTCAGAGTTGATGTTTCCTCTGTTGTGATTGCTCTGGTATGCCTGACGCCTGCTGAATCAGGATAGTACAGCTCATGAAGAGAAATGATTATCAAGCATAACTGTGTGTTAATAAGTTTTTAATGAGTTTGATGTGTTCCCTGTATCTCTCTGAGATTGAAAGCAGGTGTGCTGCTTTGGAATCAGACATGAGTTTGACTGTGCTTATTCTGCCTTTGTCTTGCAGGAGTGGGTAGGTGAGCGATGTCTGAAGTCCCTCTGTGAAGACAGCAATGACTTGCAGGATCCTGTCCTGAGCAGCACACAGGCCCAGCGGCTGATGCAGCTGATTTGTTATCCACACCGGCTGCTGGACAACGAGGAAGGAGAAAATCCCCAGCGGCAGAGGATTAAACGCATCTTACAGGTGCAGGCTCCTGGCAGAATCTAAGAGTGTCCTAATAATTGCCTAATGTAGTGTTAGAGTGGGGTTGTCCAAAATGCAGCCCTCTGAGGGATCTGACACTCACTGTCATGGGAGCCGAGGGTGTGGGTTGATGTAGTTTGAACTGAGATAAGGGCTCATATGAAGTATATGTGCATGTGTTGCAGAATCTGGACCAGTGGACCATGAGGCAGTCCTCACTGGAGCTGCAGCTCATGATTAAGCAGACAACAAACAATGTGAGTTTCTGCTCGGATGGACCATACAAGAGTGTGTGTTGCCAGTGGTGAAGTGGCTGCTTGTGAGGTGGTGAGGAGGTGGCCTGGCAGGAGTGGGAATATGGAGAAAATAAACAAAGAGGGAGTAGGGCCTGTGAAATCTAAGCATGAGAAGGATGCTGTGAGTCCGAGATCTGAAGAACAGCCACGGGGAGGTTGGCAAACTGGGTTTGTACGGAGTTGTGTTGAAATGTGCAAGCCCTGTCAGTGGGTGCTCTCAGAGAAGGACTTGGCTGTCTTTTCTTCCCTATGTCTAGGAGATGAACTCCTTGTTAGAAAATATAGCCAAGGCCACTATTGAGGTATTCCAGCAGTCAGCAGAGACCAGCTCTGCTAGCTCTGCTGGCAATGGAGTCAACAATATCAGTAGCTCAGCAAGTGCTACGCCTGCCAGCAACAAATCCAAACCCATCCTCAGGTAGGTGTAGTCCCAGCGTGCAGCTGCCTTGTAGACAAGTCTGAATCATAGGTTGGATTGCAAACTGCTTTTCTCTCCTGTGTTGTCACAGCTCCCTGGAGAGATCAGGAGTCTGGCTGGTGGCCCCGCTGATTGCCAAGCTTCCAACATCAGTGCAGGGACATGTGCTGAAAGCTGCTGGAGAAGAACTGGAGAAAGGACAACATTTGGGGTCATCATCCCGCAAAGAGCGGGACCGCCAGAAGCAGAAGAGGTGAGTCCTGGGGAGAGGGCAGGCAGTGCTTGCTGTGCTGGTTCCCCTGGCAGTATAGCTCCATCTCTGTTCCCTCTGCAGCATGTCCCTCCTGAGCCAGCAGCCGTTTCTGTCACTGGTGCTAACATGCTTGAAAGGACAGGATGAGCAGCGGGAAGGCCTCCTCACCTCTCTGTACAGTCAGGTCCAGCAGGTAGGTGTCTTACTTCTCCCCTCACTTTCCTCAAGGGCTCACTCCTCCAGCAGGGAGACTATTGGGCATGTTCTCAGGGATGTTGTTGGTCTGATTATATACTCAATAAAGCAAAAATCTTAACCTGGCTGGTATAGGGTGCTTGAGCCAACCATCTCCGAGTCACTGGACAGTGAGCAGTACAAGCTGCTCTCTATAAACCTCAGCATACAACTTGTGAGATCTGTTCTCTCTTCTAAATGTCTTAGATTGTTACAAATTGGCGGGAAGATCAGTACCAAGATGACTGCAAAGCCAAGCAGCTGATGCATGAGGCCCTGAAACTACGGCTGAATTTGGTGAGCAGTTGCAGAAAAAGGGCTTAACCACATGGGGTGAAGAGTTATCTGCCTTTTTCCCTTTTTTTTGGAACACAAACACACTGGAGGGGCTGTATATGTGCTGAGGCAAGGAAGAGGGAGAGGCACGTGTGCTGCTTCTAGGCCTTGAGCTCTGAGGGAGATAGGGTGCATGGAAAAACTCCTTTTGTTTTGCCAGGATGAAATCCACAGCCTTGGTCTCTGTGTTGGAGATGTGCCTTCCCATTTCAGTGCTTTTGCAGTCCACAGCATGTGTGTCCTGCTGACTGCAGCCTACTTCAGCTCTCAGTAGGAGTTGCTGTAGCACAGGATTTGCTTTGGCTTAGGTTCCTTTCTCGCTTTTGAATCCTAGTGTTTCTTCATGGTGTCCTTGTGACTAAACTACTTTTCTCTGCCAGGTGGGGGGCATGTTTGACACTGTTCAACGCAGCACACAGCAGACGACTGAATGGGCTGTGCTTCTTCTGGACATCATCAGCAGTGGCACTGTGGACATGCAGTCAAACAAGTAACTTTCTGGCTGAATTCTAATCCATACGCTTCCCAAGGGGGGCAGTTGTTAGCATGGCCCCTTTTCTCATGTGAGCTAGATGTCTCTCTAGACAATCTGTCAGAAGTACTGTGACAGCCAAAAGAGACTTCAGAGAAATAGCAGGCTACAACCTAGGTCCTGGTATCCAAGTGCACTCTGACATATCCAGAGCAAACTTGACTTTCCAGATGCAGAGAGGTGAGCAAGGGAGAGCTGAGTCTGGACCTGCTTTTTGGAGAAACTGAATGGGTAGACAGGAGGCCAGTCTTAATCTGTGATACTGCACTTGACTCAAGTGTGAACACCCTGTGGTGTATAAGCAAAAGGAGGATTAGTGTGGGAGGTTAATCTGAAGAGCTCTTGGCACTTCTGTATTCTCCTCAGTCTAATAATGTTTGGTGTTGCTGTCATGGCAGAGGCTTTATATCTGCTTCTCAGGTGACTTTGACCTTTCTGCTCTGACCAACAGTGAGCTCTTCACCACCGTGTTGGACATGCTGAGTGTTCTCATCAATGGCACCCTGGCTGCAGATATGTCCAGCATTTCTCAGGGCAGCATGGAGGAGAACAAGCGGGCGTACATGAATCTTGTCAAGAAACTCAGGGTGAGGGACACCAGGCCCTGTACAGGGAGCTGTGTGCGCTGTGTCGTGGTGGCCCAACTGTGCGGATTTACCTGTGTCTCACAAATGGTGCTTGTTGTGTTGCTGCTGTTCAGATGAAGCAGCGAGGGTGGCCCCAGTGATTCTGTGGGGCTGAAGGATACAATGGTGAGAGGTAATGCAGGGATGGAGGTTAACACCAGAAGAGGCACAGGTGGGCTTTTGGTGATTTTTTTCTGAGCAATTCTTCAAGTTTTCTCTACTCCACTTGTGTAGAAAGAGCTGGGGGACCGGCAATCTGACAGCCTGGAGAAGGTGCGACAGCTACTGCCACTTCCCAAGCAGACCCGAGATGTCATCACCTGTGAACCTCAGGGATCTCTCATTGACACCAAAGGCAATAAAATAGCTGGATTTGACTCCATCTTCAAGAAGGAGGTAAGCAAAGCTTTTTTTGTCTGCATCACAGCTCCTGAGTGCAGGTGTCACCTTGTCATCTGCCTTGAGTCTGCACAGCTTGAGAGGCATCTGTATGCAGTGCCTTGTTGCTTGCTGAGTTTGAAGTGGCTGGCTGCACGTAGACAAGCTGGCACATAACTACATCCAAAAAGGGCAAAGCTGGGATATTCATGCTCAGTGACACATGCTGCTATGGCCTGAGAAGTTATTTCAACTTTGGTTTTGTACTTAGGACTGTGCATAAAGAGAAACCCATAATCCCTGTCACATGAGTTACTAGGCAGTGCCAGTGTGCAGAAGACTGGCAGAGATGGGATGAACGAGACTCTCAGTTGTTGAAGACAACCTTTAGAAATGACTACTTTGCCACGAGGAAGAGCAGGGACTGCTAGTAAGGGCTCAGACTGTTTTCTGGGACATGTGGAATAGAGCCTGAAGAAAGTATAGCGTTTCTTGTACCCTCATAGGAGAAACAACAGGGACTTGGAGGTTCTTATCTCTTTTGCTTTAAAGGGTTTGCAAGTCTCTACAAAGCAGAAGATTTCCCCTTGGGATCTGTTTGAGGGCTTAAAGCACTCGGCCCCCCTCTCCTGGGGATGGTTTGGGACAGTCCGGGTGGATCGCAAGGTGTCTAGATTTGAGGAGCAGCAGAGGCTTCTTCTGTACCACACACACTTGAAACCCAAGCCCCGCAGTTACTACCTGGAGCCGTTGCCACTACCCCCTGAAGAGGAAGAGCCTCCTACACCTGTGGCTTTAGAGCCAGAGAAGAAAGCTGTGGAACCAGCCAAGGCTGATAAATCAAGCTCCAATCCTGCCACCTCTACTGAAGAACGCAAGAAGAAACAGAGCAAAACCAAGAAACGCAACCAATCTGCCAGCAAAACTGAGGTAAGTGATTGCCCATCAGCTATAGACCTGCTGTGTCCACCCCTCCAAGTCACAGAGCAGTCCCTTGAGTCTTCTTGAGGAGCCTGAGAGGAGTGTAATGGTGAAGACAGGTTGTGTTTCCTCTCAGCTGTGAGTGCTGGAGCTCTATCCTGCTCTTTCTAGCTTAGGGTAAGGCAAACATTTTCTTTAATCCCTGATGGGGGGGAAGGAGGCTGTGCAGCTCAGATAGCACCCCATGCTTCCTCCTGTGGACTTTGCAGCCCATTTGTACTCTTCATCCATTCATGAATTCCCAGTGCACATTGATTTTTTTCTTGCTCCTTCTTTGTCTTTGCAGGATTTTGTGTTGGGCCCTGGCCGAGGGGTTTCATACGGAGTTGGTATGCCTACAGATCTCTTGCATCACCAGTCAGGAAGCACTATGTCGAGGCTGGCATATGGGCAATCACCAGTGGGTCTCTACGCCCAGAATCAGCCTCTTCCAGCAGGTAGGGGCCCAGGAGAAGTGAGCATATTGCACCTCTTTGGAAACCTCTTGTAAGAATCCCTTCCATGAGATAGGCCTATGCAGATCCCTACACTTTCCCCCTTTGCCTGTCATGTGTGTAGATGCAGTGATGAACAGTGACTCTGGAGCTGCAGGGCTCAACGATAGCGTGTGACTAGCCAGCCTGTGTCCCTTCCTCTTGCAGGTGGCCCTCGCCTGGATACATCCTACAGACCTGTACGCATGCCACTGGGGAAACTGGTTCAGAGTCGTCCTCCCTATAGCGGTGTGCTGCCTCCAGGGATGGGGAGCATGATGGGCATCGACCCCTCCTACAAGCCAGCAGTGTACAGACAGCAGCCTCCAGTGTCCCAGGGACAGATACTGAGGCAGCAGCTTCAAGCAAAGCTGGTAAGTCAGAGCTGTGCTCTTGCTGTTGCTGGACCCCACAGTACAGCAACCTAAGCTGTTTGCTGGGGCTATCCCTTCCAGCCAGAACTTTTCAACCCTGTCTCTGTTTCTGCACTGGAAAGATGTTTTTTCTTGTGCCTGTTCCTCTGGTGCAGATCTGTGTTTGGCACCTGCTTTGTGAGCCCACATCACTAACAGCTGGTGGAGTCTGACAGTGAGGTGCACTGGGGCTGTTGAGCAGTGAGAGGGGCACATCCTGGCTGTGGGGTGGTGGGGATGTTAGTGGCCTGTTTGTCCCAAGTCCAGGTGAGGCAGAAGTCATGAGGCTGCTGCACAGCATGCAGATGTAATAGGTTTAGCAGTGAAGCTACTTGTCTGGTTTGGTGGGAGCTGCCAAGAAGAGAGCAGCAGTGTCCTACCCTTTGGAGATGTTGAAAAACATGTTTCTCTGTTGCCTTCCAGCAGGGCCAGGGCATAATGGGACAGCAGCCTGTGCGCCAGATGGCTCCAACCCCATCCTATGGAACACTGCAGCCCTCCCAGGTAAGTGGCAGTGACCGCAGGTGGGGCTGGAATCTGGCTTCAGCACAGGGCAGCATCTTTGTTTCTGTTGTTAAATCCTGAAATCTCTTGGCCTTCTCACTCCTTATTTATTGAGCAGCATGAATCTGAATCCCAGAGATGAGCAGCCTTTTGACAGTATTTACAGGGGGCTGATGTCCTGTGTTCCAAATTCTCTTTTTGTACTTCACTCTGTGACTGATAAAGACTTTTAATTTCATTTCAGGGTTACACACCTTACGTCTCCCACATAGGCCTTCAGCAGCACCCTTCCCAGTCAGGCACGATGGTACCTCCTACCTATTCTGGCCAGCCCTATCAGAATTCCCACCCCAGCTCTAATCCTGCCCTCGTGGATCCTGTTAGACAGATGCAGCAGAGACCAAGCGGTTACGTACACCAGCAGGCCCCTGGTTATGGGCACACCTTGGGCAACACACAGAGGTACCTCCCACCCTACTGCATGTTTATAAGTTGTATTTCATCAAGGGCTTCCCTGCTTTGCTCAGAAAACCCTATCAGCAATCTGTGAAAAGCCTGTTCTCTGTGCTGTGTTACACAGCATCTGAGTCCTTCACATTCTCAGGCAAAGGTACTTATCCAGCTTTCAGTCCTGTCAAGAAATAGAGAGACAGGATGAAATTTGGACATGCTAATTGCATCTCCTATCTATGAGACTGTTACCAGCCAGAGAAAGATGGAATTGGGAAGTATGAGAAAAATGACCTGGAAAAGTCATAGTTTTGGTTTTAAATCTAACCAGCAGATCACCGTCAAAGGGTCAGATCTGGAATTTCCACTGCTCCTAAGCAGGCATGAATCCAGCATAGAAACCATGCAGAACGGTGTGCCGAGGACTGATACTTAGGGCTTCTAGAAAAACAGGTTGTATGAAACCCTGGAGAAGCTCTGGTGTCCCTCACCTTTCTGCAGAGAGGCAGCATGGATTGCAAGGGACTGTTTGAACTGTCTTTCTTGTCGATGGCAGAAGTTGGGTTGGAATTAAAAAAGTTTGGCTGCCCATGAATCAGTCCATGAGCTTGTTCTTTTCTCTTGCAGGTTCCCTCACCAGTCAATACAGCAGGCCCCCATGATGAGTGGGATGAACCATTTGGGGCCACAAGGAGTCCCCTCAGGAATCCGACCCAGCCAGATACTGCCTGACCAGCAGCAGCAGCAGTACTTGAGGCAGCAGCAGCAACAGCAGCAGCAGATGCTGAGGGTGAGTGGTTGCTGTCAGGAGGAAGCTGCTGGAGCTGAAGGAGGCTTGCCCAGTGCTGCTTACCTGTGTGTCAGCAACGCTCTGCTCTGCCCCTCTGTGCCAGGAAGGATGTCAACTCTGTTGGGGGCTGTCTGTAATAATTTGCTAGGCAGTTCTTCCTTCTTTACAGCTGGCCACTTCTGATGGAGACACCTGCTGCACTGCCTTTTGCTGTCACCCAGCGTGAGCTAAAGGGAAGTTAGGAGCAGTAAAGGTCTGTGTAGTCCTCTGTGGCCTGCATCCCATCTCTTCCTGCTCCAGCAGAGCCCATAAGATTGTGCAGAAGGCCAGCAGCTATCTTAGAAGTGTTGCAGGAGCTAGAAACAAAGTGAAAATCCCCATGCCCACACAAGAGCAGGTAGAATTGTTCCTTAAAGAATGTTTTTAGGGGTGTATCTGCATTTTTTGCAAGATCAAAATAAGCATTGGTTGCGGTTTCCAGTGGCAGGAAATCTGGTGTGAATCAGTCCATGTGCTCCCCGTCTAACAGTGGATGGTGAAAAACTGATCCAAGGTAAGCTGTTACACCCAGCTCTCGAGGCTCAGAGGAGTTCACAGGCACGTGTCAACAGACATGAGTACTCCATGGATTTGCATTGTAGTCTCATGATTATTAAATACTTACATGGTATACTGATACGAATACAGAAATGTGTTGAATTAACAGCGAAACACAGAAGTAGTTTGGGTTAATTGGTGAATTGCAGACCTCATGACAATGCCTAGCAAACCTGTAGAGTACGGGGAGATTTTACACGGCACAGAGTGCTGAGGCTTTGTGTTCTGGGGGGAATCTGAGTGAGACAGTGGTTCCTTGCAGAGAGCTGCAGTCAGCAGTATTTGAGAATTGCTGCCTTGCACTGGACAAGAGACTGTCTGTAGCATGGTCAGCAGCTTTTGGTCCTTTTGATGAGTAGCACTCCCCTGACTATTCACTTGGTTTCTTTTAGCATTCTCCATCACTCATATTTAGAGAAAGAACATCCCTCAGACAAATTGCTAGCACTTCCTCCTAGGTTAGTACCTTCATGTATACCTTCAGCTGTTGCCTGACATTGCTTAAAAAAAAAAGGAATAGCCAAAATCTCCCCTATTACTGCGACTCCTGCTGCGTTATCTGAGGCATACCAGATGCAGAACAGGCTGCTGGTGTTTGAGTTGACCCTCATGATGCAGTGGCCTGTAGAAAGGACAAATGGCCTTTTGGCTTGGCTTGCATGGGTTGGTAGTCAGCTGTTGGACATGAAATCAGGAGGGGTATCCTGTCTCGTTTACTGGGTCATCTGCTTTCTTGTGTAACCAGGTCATAGCATCCATTTCACGAACCTAAGTGGCCAAACTGGTTTAGGATGGAAGTTAGGAGGCTGTTGTAGAAACTCACTCCCTTTGGATCGAATCCTTGATCCGAGCCTCAATGTGTTTGTGACTGGTTCTTGTGTCCAGTTGTTATTGTCTGCTGTGTCCTGTTGTTTACCGGCTTTTCTTTCTCTCTGGTGTTTACACCAGTGCGTTCCTAGGGAGCACTTGCAGCTTCCATAGGTCAGGCTTTTCTAACCTCCTCTCACAAGATACTGACTCTTCTCCTGACTTTGTTTTTGTCTGTTTTCTGAGTCTGTTCAAGGTTTGAACCTCCCCCTTTTGAGCCAGTGGGCAGAACTGTACCTAGCATCACTGTGTTTTTATTTTATGATAGCGTTAGTCGTTTTCTATTTCTGCTAGAAATTCCTCTGTTGATCTAGAGAGTTCAAAACTATATTGGCAGATGGGAAAAATGTCTGAAAATTAGGAGAAATTAAAAACCCTTGAGATTTGTGAGTATATTCTGACTCCAAGTTCAATATGCTGAATAATATTCTCACTGTAATGAGTTCTGTCAACATCTAGGTTGGAGCTCTGCATCCACTTTTATCCCCATCCTTTTACTGAAGTGTAACACCAGCTGGCATGAGTGGCATAGAAGGGTAGTGAGATAGTTTAAAGCTGGGGAATGTGACTGAGAAGGAAAGGCTGAAATAGCTGGGTGTTGAGTTAGAGAGGCAGAGACAAGAGGAGAGATAAGTCTTCAAATTTTTTGTCTTCAAAAAAAGCCCAAAATCCTTATCTGTTCTTGTCCATTGGCTGTGGGACAGGAAATGACCTTAAATCATAACATATGAAATTCAGGGTAGAGATTAGGGAAAACTCCAGTAGTAGGAATAACTGAGACCTGGAGTGGATTGTGTTAGGGGTGTTGTAGGGCTTCTGTTGCTGCTTCTGGAAAAATTTTGAGAACAGGTTGAGCAAATAGTGAAGTCAGTATTGCTGATCTTAAGCAGGAGGCAAGAGGTGAACCAGCCAACCTCTTGAGGTAGCTCTTAGTTGCTTTCTGTTCTTGTATCTTGTTTGCTCCTAGTCATTCCCCAGCTGACCAGCAGACTTGTAGTTCTCTTCCTGCCATCTGTCGATAACTCATCTTGCAGAGGAACTTTGTTACTCCCCCTGAATTTCTTGTGATTTCTCAGCCCAGGGCACAGTCTTGGTGAAATTTGGGTAATTTAGGTACCTGTAAGGAAAATGGTGTAAGAGGGTATGTTACTGCATGGAACTCCCTTCCTCCTTCAGCTCTTCGTGTGCCCTGTTGCTCTGTGCATTGCCCAGACAGTTCCCTGATGGTCCCTTCTCTTTTGTCTTCACAGCAGCAACAGCAGCAGCAGCAGCAACAACAACA
>NW_010320314.1:33746-37285 GCF_000700745.2 Antrostomus carolinensis
CCACAGTGCCTCAGCCACAGGCGCAGGGCCAGCCCCCAGGGCTGGGGATGCAGGCTCTTCCCCCTCAGCAGCCCATTGTGAGTGTTCCCTTTGGGGCAGAGGGATGTGATAGTCCAGCACAAATCTAACAGTGCTCCACCTGTGTGTCCCCCTTCTCCCTACCCTGCGCTTCCCAGGGCTTGTGTGCATGCTGAGGCTGTCAGCCAAGTGGTGTGGCTCTAACTACATCTCTCTCTTTGCAGTTCCAGCGCCAGGGCCTTCAGCAGACACAGCAGCAGCAGCAAACAGCTGCTCTGGTTCGACAGCTTCAAAAGCAGCTTTCCAGTAAGCCTTAGTGTTCTTGATCCTGTCCCTAGTAGCCTCCCCTGTGTTTTCTGTTGCAGGTACCCTGGTGTAGAGGAGCAAGGCCAAGCTAGACTGTCTGTCTGAGGCCATAACTGGTGCTGGCAGGAAGGTGGCATCAGGACTTATTGCTCCTGGCCCAAGGGGGCACAGCAGCAGGGCAGGCAGTGCTTGCCAGCTTGTGAGCAACCTTCCAGACCTTCCTTCTGCTGCCCGCAGAGGGATGGGGGAGCTGTTGCAGGTACCCTGGTGTAGAGGAGCAAGGCCAAGCTAGACTGTCTGTCTGAGGCCATAACTGGTGCTGGCAGGAAGGTGGCATCAGGACTTATTGCTCCTGGCCCAAGGGGGCACAGCAGCAGGGCAGGCAGTGCTTGCCAGCTTGTGAGCAACCTTCCAGACCTTCCTTCTGCTGCCCGCAGAGGGATGGGGGAGCTGAGCCTTTGTAGGGGGTGTGCCATGCAGCTTTCCCAAAAGGATCCAGTCTGCAGCTTTAGAGCGTGCAGAGGTGTTTCCTCTGCTGCAGATGACCTCTGAGGGGCACGAGGAGGTACTCACTAGGTGGATGACCCAGAGATACCGTGTTCATGTGATCAGGACAAGGCTTCTTGGAGGCCAGGAGGGTACTCTGGGAAGTGTTGCTGCACTCTTGCTGTGTTTGTGGTGTTCTGTGGGCTTCTGTGGCTGCCGTCACGGACAGGGTAGTGGCATAGATGGTGCTCAGTCTGGCACTGTATTCCTCTAGGAATCTAGAAACAGAGCCCAGTGTCTGTGCTGTTCCCTTCTGACTGGTCTGCTGGTTTACTGTCACCTCACTGGCTTTTCTGCCATAAAAATGGCAGACATGCTATGAAAATGCCCAGAAATGGACTGTACAGGGTTTTTTTGCAGTGCATTAAGTGTGAGACTGTGCTGGATGTAATAATGTGTGGAGTAGAGGCTTGAAAATTGTGCTTATACTTGTTCCCTGATGGAAAATTTTTAGTCCTTGTGACCAAAAAACTCCCCAAACCAGAAGTTTTAATGTGCTAAGTTTCCCACTAGCCTGATTCACAAACCACAAGTTTGTGCAAGGATTCTAGCCACGACATTTAGGTATAGGAAGACCTCATATAAGAATCTGAATATAGCAGAGTAGTCATATTTTTGTATCCTGTCCGTACATCAAACAGGGCTGTTCTATATGGAACAGATGCGTGGGTCCAATGCAGCCATGTGTCAGTGTGCAGCTTGCACGCTCCCTCGTTGGGTTTGCATCAACTCCACCAGGAACCATCTGGAGTTCTTATTTGTAATGTCTGGGATGGAGTGGAAAGCAGGGCATAAAACAAGAACAGTCTGTGGGAGGGGGACAAGAATACTTTGGGCCCAGGATAGGCTGCATTAGGAGGTTCCAGGGTATCCCTGAATGTGCTGTTGTCCATCAGAGTTGAGGAGAGCAGGCTAGCCAGGTTAGACTGGTTTCCTTTTACTTAGTCTGGCTTAGGGTCAAACATGGTGATGGGGTTTCAGGAAAAATATGACAGAATTTTATTAATCAGATAGTACCCAAGTATTCTGTGAGCACTGTACATCACAAAACATCGGTCCTAGCAGTTTGGAAGTTCATGAGGTTCTTGAAGATAACTTGACCATGTTTCCTGCCCTTTTTGTGCCATCTGGAATTCCATTCAGCGTGTCCTTCACTTGTACTGAGATGCTGACAGGGAAACCAGGATAGTTGTCTCTGAAACCTTCACTAACTCTGGTTTTCTGGGTGTGCCTCAGGATGAGTGTTGGGCACTAGCTGTCTGAGCAGCTTGTGTGGCTGCAGCTGGTGTGCAATCTTACAAGGCTAACTTTTCCTTCAAAATCAGAAATAATCAATCCATAATCACATCCTCTCAGCTAGCTGCCAGCTTTCAGGGCTTTGTTATAGTGCAGCAATTCCATCACAAAGGATGGAGAGATCTCCTCTGGAGAAGCTTCAGGATCGGGACTGGTACATAATCTCTCTTCTTCAAAGAGTGGGGGGTCCTGACTGTGCTGCTGCCTAAAGGCTCAAACGAGCAGAGCAGGGAGTACCATAAGGGTTAGGTTTTTCTTCTCACAGCCTGCAACACACTCCTCATACTGTGCTGATGATGTGGGGAGAGGGATCTCCTTTCTGAACCAGACCTTGTGACTAACTCTGTCTTGACCTCAACAGATACACAGACACAGCAGAACAACAACCCGTTTGGGCGCTACTGATCTGTGCCACTTCAGCCTGATCCAGGAGGGAGACATCACTGTGGACTGGATACAGCCTCGTCGGTCTGACCCACAAACCTGTCCCTGGGCCTGTGCCCCCCGTGCTGCTGCTGCCCCTCTCACAGGAAGATGCTAGGAGGATGGTTTTATTGTACAGAGAAAGTGTTTTTACTATCTGATTTCTACAAACATTTATGGAGATCCCTTGTGGCCGATAGTCTCCCTTCCCACTTTGGTTTCAGTTTTTACTCAGTTTTTAGTATTTTTGTTAAAATAAGGATTAAGACATTGTAAAATTTTGTACTTTATTTATACCAGATGAACCCCATACTGCACACATTCTCGGATGAATACAGAGAGCTTACTTTGCAAAAGGAGTGTGTATTCAGAGCCTGCCTTTCCTCCTCAGCGCTCCTCCCAGTACAGCCCAGCAGCACCTCTACACATGGTCTTTATCTCTTCCCTAGTAGAACCAATGTCTGCGTGTTCAGCTTTTGTGAACAGCTAAACCATTTCGTTTGGGACAGAAAGCCCTTCTGCCCTGTTTGTTTCATAAGCTGGTCTTCACATGTTTGCAAGGGTTTGTGCAAGCTTTGTAGGATTTGTATGTTGATTAAGAGTTTCACTAGTAGTCTGTGACATGTTCCACCAGGACAGGTATAAAGCAAAGACGGAGTTACACTGCAGGGTAAGTCTGAGCCCTGACAAGCCCAGCTTCCAGCCACAGCAGTTGGTGAGATGCTCTAGCCTGGTACCTCTGTGCAGTCTAGGAGCTGCAGACCAAGTGCGCTCACAACACTACTTCTTGCAGCACAGTTTTGCTGATAAGCACCAGGGCTCCTCTGCTAGCTCCTTCCCGACAGCCACGGTGTTTTCTCTGGATGGGTAACATGCTGCATTCTCAACTTTTGACCTGGCCACGGAGTCTCATCTCTGTGGCAGGCTGCTTCAGCTTAGTGATCTCCATT
>NW_010320314.1:37304-37852 GCF_000700745.2 Antrostomus carolinensis
TGCCACCACCAGCATCTTCTCTCTTTTGTTCTTCCTCAGCAGTTTGCTTGTGGACCATTTGACCTGTGGTCCCTCCGGTAGCTTTTTCTTGACTAATGCCTTGCTTCTCTACTGTTTGTGTGGGTTTGCAGGGACTCATGAAGAGCTGGACTTGATCTTAATCTAAGAGTGGATAGCAAGAAGACAAGCTTAGGGAGCAGAGAGAAAGGGGGATGTGTGGGAGGGAGGGCAGTGACCCAGGGGCAGTTCCCTATGTGCTGGCTGATGGGCCTGTGTCCTCTGAGCCCTGTTTTTGCTGGGAGCAGGGGAGGTGGCTGCTCAGGGACAGCTGTATGGGCTGCTTGGCTGTACTCATCCCCAAACTGCACTGCCCTTGCACCCTGCCATGCTCCTGCCATGCTCATGCAGGTGGGGTGGAAGGTGTTGGTGGCCAGGCCTGATAGAGACAGACTTGCTTGATGAGGACAGATCTGTGTGCAGGGCTGCTTCCTTCTGTCCAGCCCTGCTTGTCCCCTTCCATGAGGATCAGGCTGGGGAGCAGCCTGTGT
>NW_010320314.1:38270-38496 GCF_000700745.2 Antrostomus carolinensis
GAGCGGGGTGGCAGAAGGCAGCATGGTCACGGGCAGCTCTGGGCAGGGCTGCAGTGGGGTGCTGCAGTGGGGTGCTGCAGTGGGGTGCAGACCTGCTTTGTGCCCTTCAGTGCCCCAGGGACCACCCTGCTTCCGACTTGTCCATCCCTGGGGCCAGGTGCCTGCTGCCAGGGGCCTCTGGTTTATTGCATGGCGCAGCACTGGGGCTGCCTCTGCTCTTTCCTCC
>NW_010320315.1:0-425 GCF_000700745.2 Antrostomus carolinensis
TGACATGGTCCCATCCTCACCATGTCTGGTGTGACATGGTCCTGTCCTGGCCATGTCTGGTGGCCCATGATCCTGTCCTGACCGTGCCTGGTGGCCCATGGTCAGATCCTGTCCATGTCTGGTGGCCTGTGGTCCCATCCTGGTAGCACCCTGGTATCTTCTCATGGGGCACAGTCCCATCCCAGGGGTGACACGGTGCCATCCCAGGGGTGCCATGGTCCCATCCTGGCCATGCTTGGTGGCCCGTGGTCCTGTTCTGGTCATGTCTGGTGGCCCGTGGTCCCATCCTGCCCGTGCCTGGTGCTTTGCTGTTGCCCACAGTCCCATCCCAGTGGTCCCCAGGGCAGCACGGTCCCATCCTGCCCCCGTCCAGCACGTCACCCTGTGCCATGGTCCCATCCTACCCTGCCTGGCACCATCCCAGG
>NW_010320316.1:0-206 GCF_000700745.2 Antrostomus carolinensis
TTGTAACCCGCGTGGCCTCGCAGCTGCCCGGGTGTCACGGGGACGTCACTCATGGGAAGGGGGGACAGCTGCTCGCACCATGGCCTGCACCCCTGTGACCCCCAGCCCCCAGCCCTGCCCTCACCGTGGGACCCTCAGCAGCAGGACGGGGGACACTGCAGTGACAGCCCCTGCTCAGAGCATCCCCAGGAGATGGGAAGAATCTG
>NW_010320317.1:0-1514 GCF_000700745.2 Antrostomus carolinensis
GGGGGGATGCGGGTGGCCCCGGGCCGGGCTGGGGGCTGCTGCGGGGTGGGGATGCTGCTGTGGGACTCACAGGGAGCGCAGCTGGGGCAGGCTCTCAAACAGGGCGGGGAGGAGCCCCCTCAGGGGGTTGTAGGAAATATTCCTGAAAAAGAGACAAGCCTCTGGCGTCCACCCCCCGGGAGCCAGGGGGGCAGCTGGAGCAAGGACAGGGGTGTTTTTCTCTGGCTTTTCCCAGCACTCCCCATTCCCCCAGGACGGGTCCACAGCCCTGACATGGAGGGTGCCCAGCACCCTGGTGCAGGCAAACCTGCAGAGAGGGACCCATCCTGCCAGGACCACTGTGGCTCTGCTGAGTGAGCAGCAAGGACACCCACCTCCCTGGGGCAGGGGTCCTGCCGGGTCCCCATCAGTGGCAGGGGGGATGCAGCCCCATACTCACAGCTGCTGGAGCTGAGCCAGGCCACGAAGCAGAGTGGCTGGGAGCTGGTCGAGGCTGTTGGAGGAGAGGTCACTGTGTGGAGAAAAGCGGTTTGAGGAGTGGCTGAGGGCACCAAGCCTTGCACCCGGGGTGCTCAGCAGCAAGGTGCTCTGGGTGGGGGCACAGTGGGGTCCCAAGCCAGCCCCCCACCCCCAGCCTGCGGGATGGGGGCTCGGGGTGGGTGATGGCTGAAGACTTACAGCTCCACCAGCCTGTTGAGCCCCGAAAACGTCCCGTCCTGGATCCACCTGAGCTGGTTTCTGCGCAGGATCCTGGAGGAGGAGGAAAGGGAGAGAGCGTGTGGGTAGGACACAGCCCCGCACACCCTTCGGGAGCATCATCCCACCTCCGGGCTGGCTGCGAGCAGCTGGGATGCTGGGCTCACCCACGGGTGCCCCCAGCCCAGACTCATCCCAGAATCACCTGGATTGGAAAAGCCCTTTAAGCTCATAGAGTCCAACCTTCAACCCAACACTGACAAGTCCCCTATGACTAACCCATGTCCCTCAGCACTATGTCTACACGACTCTTCAATCCCTCCAGGGATGGGGACTCCACCACTGCCCTGGGCAACCCCTTCCAATGCCTCAGAACCCTTTCAGCAAAGAAATTCTTCCCCAGCTCCAATCTGTGTGTCCCTCCCAAATGCACCGAGCCACCACCACCACCTCCAGCAGCCAAAGTCTCCGCTGTTATGGGGAAGGTCTAAGGCAGAGCCCAGCTCTGGGGTACAAGGCTCCATTTCACACAAGCCCCCAGCTCAGAGAAGAGCCGGTCGGAGTGTGGCAGACGAGCAGAGCTGGTTGAAGTGCTCAGGAGCAGAAGCCCAGAATGAGGCACCATGAAACACAAATGGTTTCAGAGCAGGAGGAGCGGAGCCCTGCGGGATGGCACGTGCCTGAAGGTGCTGGGACACCCTGAGTGCGATGACCTGGGGACAGTGCTCCTTGGTGAAGGCTCATGTCAAGCAACTGGGCTCTGCTGAGCTCAGATGTCAACCAGAGCAGCCCACTCTAACGTGGTCCATGGTGTGGCT
>NW_010320317.1:1560-2990 GCF_000700745.2 Antrostomus carolinensis
GGCGGGGTGGGAGAGATGGGGGAGCCTGGCCGGGATGGCTCATCCCACAGAGCCCAGACACCAGCCCTGGTCTCTGCTGGCAGAGCCGTCTCCTGTGCTGGTGTCAGCAGCCAGGAGTGTTTACAGCGTCCGTCCCACCCGTGGGATGTTTCCATGGTGCTGCCACAACAGCCCCGGCAAACACGCGCTGATCAGAGCCAGCGGTCGGCGGCGGGAGGGAGGATGGACCGTGGGGCGGCAGCTCCGGGGCTGCGGACCGCTCCTGCTGGGGGGAAAATGCAGCGGTGGATGTTTGGGGGATTTAATGCCTATTGGGGGCTTCTCCAAGAAAGGCAGGACAGGGGACCAGGGTCTTTGTGCAGCAATGTTCTGCTGGAAGTCACAGCAGAGCTTTCCATAGCACTCTCTGCAGACATCTCTTTGGGGGACACAAATGACCGTATGTGCAGGAAAACCAGACCCCGGGAGAGGCTTGTGCATCATCGACATGAATCCTCTGCCCAGTCAGCACTGGGAGGGCACAGGGGGAGAGCTCAGCCCTGGGGCTGGGAGGGAACAGGGCAGGGGAGGAGGAAGCAGACACTGTTTGACATTGGAGAGCCAGCTCACAAGCTTTATAGCCTTCCTCAGGGATATTTTTAGGAGAGCTGGATGCCAGCGGAAGGGTCTGGGCTGGCTGTGAGCTCTGGTATTCACACATCATAGGAAGCTTTTTTCACACCGTGTTCTGCCACTACCTCCCACCTGAAAAAGGTCCCCACTGGATTTGGGCAGCCCCCATGGGCTGGTGATGGGGTGCTGGGATGAGCCCACCAGCTCCCCAGCCCAGGGCTGGTCGTTCTCCAGCACAGAGCCCCTGGAAAAGGCTCTGGGGCTCCTGGTCAAGTCACCACAGAACTGACAAAGCTGACTGATGCTGTGTACAGCTGTGGGCTGAAAGCATTAAATGAGAGAGCAGCCCCTTATCCAGCCCAGAGCAGCTGGAAATGGGGGGCTCAGCTGCGTGCTGGCTATCCCCCCGCCTTCCCTCTGTGCACTCAATGGGTTGGGGTCTGCACCAGCAAGCAGGGGCCATGGCCAGCCCCCCGGTTACTCACAGCACTGTGAAGTGGTGGCACTCCTGGAAGATCATCCTGCCCACCGCCTGGATCCTGTTCCCTTCCAGATCCCTGCAGAAAGGCAATGGTGGCTTCCCCCGGCTTTCCCCCATCCCCACCACGCTTGGGGGCTGCCCATCATCATCATCATCATCATCATCATCATCATCATCATCCCTCACCTCCTGCTCACCCTGCTCTGCCCCTGCACCCATCACCTGTGGGATGGTCCCAGCCCTTTCAACCCCTGCTCTGCTCCAGGAGCCTGGCTGGAGTGGCAGCAGCACTGACAGCGGCCCCTGCCCACCCCACAGTGGCCCCTTGCCCTCCCCG
>NW_010320318.1:0-251 GCF_000700745.2 Antrostomus carolinensis
GCAGTCCGGCCCGGCCCAGCCCGGCCCGGCCCGCGCCTGCCCCGGCCTCTTCCCGGGTCTTCGGCCCCGCGACGCCAAGGCTCAGCTGGAAGCCCCGCCATTTTGCTGCAGCCTGGCCTGCCCCTTGGCGTGGGGAAGACCTCGGTACAGCAACACACCCCTGTCCCATGCGGCCCCTCTCCAAAAATGTCATCGCCATCATTCTCCAGCCCGCTTTTATGAATCACCAAGTGCGAGCAAACAGCGGCGGG
>NW_010320318.1:430-7870 GCF_000700745.2 Antrostomus carolinensis
TAAGCTGAACAGCAAATACACATCTCCTTAAACGTGGTGCACGTTGCCATTCTTTCACAGAGAAGTTCTCAGTTGGCGGGCATCCCCTTCTCGTGAGGTGAGAGTTTGTGTTTGCCAGCCGCTTGTCTTAAAAAAAAAATCAGCAGTTCAGGTCATACAAGTGTCCCTTTCCCACTTTGTGCAACACCTTTGGCATTCTTCATCACTGCACTGAAAAACCACCATGGGCCAAATGCTTTTTGTTAAATCGCTCTCTCAGTGCCCCATCTTTTTCCATTACAGAGCAGTTTTTAGACAGTCTTGCATCTAAAGGTATCCCCATGTCTAGACGTACAGGCAGTAACTGAACAGGCAGTGTGCCTGTGCTGAAATAAGAGTCTGACCAAATAATCCAAGCATACGACTGATCAAAGAGCTTCAGATACCGAGATGTAGGGCATTAGCTTCCAACTGAGGCTTCTACTTCGGTCTCTCTAGTTCATGAATGTCCTCCCTCTCTGAGTGCAGAAGTTCCTTATTCAGGTAAAGAGCCCAGAGCTGATTCATGCAGACTCTTCAAGGGATGTGTTCATTTCATGGGAACAGTGGAGATATGGGCACAGATTACCAAGGGCAACCTGAAGGGTATTTCACTGTTATTGAAATATGCATAGAATTTGTTGGGATTCTTTTCTGCAGATAAAAAAATGTCAGACTTGCCTTTTTATAGCAATTAATAATTGAATTATAATTACTTAATATTCCCATACATCTGAATTACAAAGTAATGCTTCTTACCGCAGAAAGGCTATCCAAATATTTTCCTACTGGGTGAATCACAGGTTAGAGCTATAAGAGGGTCTCATGTACTAGAACCAGCTGTCACCATCCTGTCTTTAAGCATGTACGTCATTGCCTTGTGACAGATTTCTATGAGACTGTTACAATAAAGTACTACTAGGTTTTCATTAGGGCTAGAAAAACTAAGCAGATAGGAGTTGGGGTTTTCTTTGTCAGGCTAGGGGTTTTTTTCTGATAGCCGCTAGAAGTGAGTACCTCCTGTGGATTGCATTCTCTGTAGAAACAGAGTTAGTAGTCTTTCAGAAACATCTTCCAAGGAATTATGAAGCTCTGCACAGCTTCTATACAGTACTGTATCAATCCAGCTAAAGACTCACAACCTACACATACCACATTCTGTTCTGAATCCCACCAGGCTCATTTCCTTCAGGCACAGCTAGCATTTGGAAAACCCACAGATTAATGGTGTGTCGTGCATCTTCAAGAACAAACCAAGCATTTGCTATAGGCAAATGGGAACAGTTACGGCTATGGGAACACTGTACTGATGGGCCTTATTTCTGTGAGTAAGCCAGAGAGCATAGTTCCTCCTCTCTGTTTGTCCAACCCTGTCTTGCACATCCCAGCGTAGTCACCATCAGCAGGCAGAGTCTAGTACTCAAGCTAACTTTTTGGAGCTAGTTCATATGTCCACAGTACTTTGCTACATAGACATCCTGGAGACTGCATTTTAAACTGTATCCTCCCACGTCTGGACCACGATGTGGGTCCTGCAGCAGCTCACATAGCTGTGCAGGCTCCTTTCAGCACCAGGCATGTCTGGGGCTGTTCTGCACATGGCAGCAGCACTCCAGCACGGCAAAGCATGCAGTGTTCCAAGAGAGCCTTAACACTTCCTAAAGCCGGCTCCTCTAGGAAGGCTGAAAGTGGTGCTTTTGTACCGAACTGTGTGATGTACATGCCAAACAAGTTATGTTGTAACCTTAGTAATAGTCCTGGAACATACAGGAATACACTGTTCATATTGCTTTGGCTAACAAGTTACTAAGTTCAGGGCAAAGATTTTAAACCTGAAAAGTTTTTTGACATAATTGCTGGGGGCAGAGGCAGATGATGATGATGAACGACATGGGCAGGACTTCAGAAAAAAAGGAGAGAAATAAGCATTGCATATAAAACTTCAGTTTCCCAATCAATACTCACTGGAGCTTCTGGGTACACATTATCCCTTATTTCCTGAGAGAGGTTAAATGCAAGGTGATCACCCTAGCTCCTCAATTTAATACATCAGGGTTAACAATGAACTGGTTATGAGATCAGTCACTTTACTTCCTATGGAAAATTCTCCTATTCTCCATTAATAAAATAATTAAATTACCTGTAGTGTAAAATATTTATGGGTTACTTCTTGTCGCTTGTCTTTACTTTTTTCAATGTTTTGTAAAATTCAAGATCAGGTTTATTATATTAAGATCAGGATTCAAATCTATTTAGAATCTCATAATGGCATCCTGTCCTGATGCAAAATCTTGTCCTGGACTGAATATGGAAAGACAAAATTAGTCCTTTTCAAGAAGCAATCATCAAAGATCAATGACCATCAAAGCACTTTACTTGGGGAGAAAAAAGAAAGAGACCAAATTTCAAGATAGCTTAGACAGTCAGTGAGACTGGAGTGCTTGAAGCTGGTGGAATTTTTTTTCAGTCATTCACAAATACTATGTCTACCCTTGACAGGTCATTTCATTCTATTTAGCACTTTTTATTCTCTGTGGTTTATAAGCTTTTAAGCAAATGTAAGAGGTAGGAAAACCTAACATGTCTGATAATACACTATATCGGGCTGACAACCTAACTGAATTTCCCCTGTAGTGCTTGCAAAATGCTATTCCTAAAAGTAATAACGCATTAAAAAAATAAAAGAAGGGGGAAGGAGAAAAGGGGGGAAAGAAGGATCATAGAGATCATGCCGTCACATTTAATTTCAGACAACAAAACCTGTAGCTGACTTCTCTTTAGATCAGTTGTATACCAGTTGGAACATGGGTGCCTAGCGCAGCAACAGAGTAATATGATCTGAGCTTTAAATAGCTGCCAAATAACCATGTGGTGGCTGGCAGCATTAAACGTGTTGCAACGAGAATGATCTGTTTCAAAGTAAAGCCACATAACAGAGGATAAGTCAATGTGATGTGGTATAGAAAAGGATAGGGGAATGGTTTTCATTATCTTTCTGGGTTTCTTTCTGTTTTAAATGTGTTTCCATCTTAAAGGTGCATTAAGATCTTTTTCTTAAACTGTTTAAAACCTGAGTCATGTGCATGTTGTTTCAGAGAACATCTCCTTAGGTACCCAGGGCACAGGATGAAGGGGAACGGTGTGCCAAATGTGAAGGACCGTCACTGAGACCATGGCTGCCTACCAGTGTGAAAGGCACCTTCCGTGTGTAGGGCCTCCCCCTAGTTTATACCAAATCCATCCTTGGCAGTTTTTTAGGAACAGATAAGGAACAGATCTACAGCAAATAACATGGGATGACTTCTGCTCCAAGTCCTTCCCTTATCCTCACAGTAAAATGTCGAGCCTTGCAGCATTTCATGAAGCCCATCTGAGCATTTTGGGATATAGGGGAAAAAACAGGTGCAGAGTTTGGAGGTGCCTAACACAAGAGATGCTGCCAGCCCTCCATTCCTTCTTACCTTCATGTCAAATGGCTCTCCTGCTTCCTATTGTCAATTTGTCTCCTGGTAGATGAGTCACATTGTGGACTGCAAAGATAGACCAGTTTAAACTGGTAATGTGAGTAAGAGACATGGAGAGAAAAAGGACACAGTAAATACTTGTGATTCTTCCTCTCTTCTGTCAGTTTTGATTATAGATGACTGACTTCTGTTTTCAATTTCAGTATCTCCACTGCCTTCAGCAGCATAAATCCAGATTTACTCTAAGTTAGCACAGCAGAATTTCATGTGAACATACTTTATCTAGTCTTCACAGTCTGGAAAACACAGTGCAGAAAGTACAGATAGGAACAGGAGAGTCAGAGAAAAACCCATCTGCTATATCAGAAGGTAAATAGCTCACTTAAGAGATACAATATGACTTCCTAAAAGATAATCACAACATACTTTGCAACCAGTTAGGCTTTTGCCAGAATGGGGACACAGCTATACTGACACTACTTATGATCATCCTACTAGCAGTTTCCCAGCACACTATAGAGTACAAGACTTAGTTGCAGCAGCTAGGCACCCTGCAGAGCAATACAGCAGGCTTTATTTTGCATTTCCTCAAAGAAACATTGCTTTACCTCACTAACATAAATGTCAATAAACAGACACATATTTCATGAAGGTCAACTCCAGTGAAACTTCAGCAGCCACCCCACCCCAGTGAGTAACGAGGATAAACCCAAGGCAAATCCTTTTCTGACTGTGTTTGTCCACAGCTGCCTTTACCACGTTGTGACAGTGTGTCCTGCAGGAATCCACAACAGCTGCATAGCAGGCTGGTAGAGGGCATTGCAGAGGGATGCTCAGCCTCCTTTCTCTCCCTCCTTTCTCACCTCCATCCCCTCGTTTTCTCACTGCCTCCTTCATGGGCAGTCACGGTCCTCACCATGTTTGCACTTGACAAGTAGATGATTGCTAGATTGAAACTAATCAGAAAATGCTTCTTATCTACCTGTTCCTTTCACCATCACTATCCAAATATATTACTTAAAAAAATAAAAAAATCTATTTTCTTTCAACATGAGCACAGGCTATTAAGCGAGGCAATTAAAAATAAAAACCCCAAAACCCTATAGGTTTGTGAGGAACACAGTTCTTTGACCAATTTCATAGCATATTTTGATTACAGTATTTAATCCCCTTGACAATCTTTTACTCAGCTCTAATCATGAAAATCCCTGCATTGCCGCCAAGGATTTTCTAGACAAAAGCGTATCTGAAAGAATGCCACAGAGCGAGTCTCCTTAACTGGCCTGTCTTCCCTGAGTTCTTGCAAACTCATTCCCCTGCACGTAGTTCTTTAATGAAATCAGAGTAAGAGTTTGACTGTGCTTTTTGGTAATATCCATACAGAAATGCCTCCCCACCACCCTCAACACTGTTCCCTGGTCTGCAGCAGCTACTTATTACACATCATATACTCAGCTACATACATGTTTTGGAGGGAGCAAGCAACTTGTCCATGCTGTTTCGGAAGGGCAATGACTTCCAGTTCTGCCGTTACGAGAAGAAGCAAATGGGTAGAGCTACAGATTACTGCCAAAAGTGTGAGTTTGAATGAAGAATTTATGTGTATTCAAAAAATTTCTACTGATGCCAGAAAGCTTTCCTGAAGTTTCTAAGGAAACCCTCAGAAACACCTTGGATCTTCAACAGCCATTACGCCCGCAGTCTGACCCGAAGGGTTGCTTCCAGGAGAGGCCGCCTCACACACAAGAGTGTAGCTAATTTAGCTGCATAATGGAGAGAATTCTGAAGATGCACATGGGCTGAATTAAGGGCTCCATGGGAGCCTTTGGCTCATTCCTTGAGAGTTTATTAGTTGCTGCTGCACACATGGTTAGGTTTGCTGGAAGAAGTCCAGCTCTGAGGCACCTCTCAATTCCTCCAGCTTCCAAAAGTTGCAAGAAAGTGGCTCAAGCATATTGCCCCCTCTAAGCTCTTGTGGAGAAGGACTCTCCCCTGCAGAGAAGCAGACAGGGTTTGGAAGGGGTACCTAGCCAAATGACTCTTGATTATTGAATTTACCTCCACAATTACCAGTGAGTATCCTGACTGTAAAAGGGGTAAATACCAACAGATTGTACTATTTGAGAAACAGTATGTGATTGTGCAATTAAGGGCAGGAATATAATACCATATGCACAAGAGGCAGGGTTAATTTCAGCATTTCCTGGCTAACCAAGGATATTATGGTGTAACCCTAATGTTCTCCGGATGGCTATCATTTATATGGAGCTCATATATATGCTTATGAATATTTGGTTAAAATTCACCCATCATACTCTCTGACACAGTAATTAAAAACACCGTGTTAGCTGCCAATAAAAATATTTTTGTGATTTGGTAATTATTCTAAACCTCATAGTCCCAGCTCCCCTACCCCCGCCCTTGTTGTCTTCCTGTTCTATAATGTATAAAGCTAATCTTGATGACGGAAAATAAATAAGTAGCAGGGAAGGCTGGAAAGCTTCCAATCACAAAAGCTCCCGAAATTGAAGCAACATCCAATCTGGCCCACCACATCTTCTAGGTGGGCAATCCTTTCCTGCCTTTTAGTGATGCTTTCAGTATTCATAACAGCTGTGGAATTAAGCATTATGAACAAGAAGAAACTAACATGCAGTCTTTATTTTTCCCCATGAGTCCCAAACTATTCTGCATTGAGTTACAAAGTAAAAGCCAACACACTCTCAGATGGATTTAATTTCAGCTTGGGCCCAATTCCAGACAAAGTTTCCTCATTGTTAACACTCCACCCCATCTTTTCTGTACCATTCATACAGTCCCATCTTCACTCATCTTCCAAACATATGCACACACACAACACACACACACATAGAAACAGCCACTCCTACAATACAGAACCAAATCCACCTCCCCTGCTGTCTTCGCTAGACTCATGGCTTTCCCTGGGATGACTAGGATTGGTCTATAATGCAGATTTTTCATATTTAGGAAAATGAAGGCTACATAAAACATACATTTTCATGTCCTAGATATTGTCTAGGACCTTTTTTAATAAAAAAGTCATTCTACACAACCGGGAAAATATTTGTTTGAGGAGCCAATTGTTCCATTCAAAAATAAAAGGGTTAAAACTTGATTAAAATATTAATGCTATAATTCAGAGTACAATTCTGGCATAACATCAGCTAGTGATTTAACTATGGCATATTGGCTTATAGAATCATGCAACACAGATTCCAGAATACAGAAGTATACAGATTTCAAACGCATACAGAAAAAAGAAATGTGTAACGGAAGCAGTTAAGCTTTGACATGTACAGACTAGCACCAGGTCACTGTTCAGGGCAATTGTCTTCTCTCTTGTCCTCTTCCCATGGATGCTTCATGAACAACTGCACTCTATTTTTATAAAGTGCAGATGTTTGTTTGTATAAAAGCTAAGACAAGTAGTGGGAAACATGAGAGAAGGTAGATTGAATTACTATGTTTGAATGTTTGTTTTTCCCCTCCACCTTGTGCCGTTCTCCACAAGCAGAAGCACAAGATAAATGTTAAAAGACAAATATATAAAATGTTGATTTGGCCCACTTCATGTTGGGCTTTTGGTTGCAGAAATTTTTGCCTTCCTCTTTTTGCAAAACTGCAAAAATGCTGCTAATAATACAATATGAAGAACCACAGGTGTACTTTCCAAAGAATTAAAAACAACTACTTCAGACTAAAGGTGGGTTCTTCCTGTATTGAGTTTTGCAAACTTTATCCTTAAACAAGTAATAGATGAAATTCCAGAAGTCTGCCTGCACACTTAGGATTGCCATAATGGTAATAATGTGTAAAACTGTGTTCCAGTCGGCAACTGTCATGAAGTTTCACTAGGATTCTTGTATTCCCTTCAGCAGTGTATGACTAGTCTGAGTGCAAATAAATGGCACGTCCTACCAACAAGAACAACATTCCT
>NW_010320318.1:7908-13723 GCF_000700745.2 Antrostomus carolinensis
AGACCAGCCATAGCGTACATAAATAGCAAAGTCTGGGCAACCCATTTTTTTCATGTTTGTGTAGTTTTCCAGATCAGCCATCGCCTGGACCCAGATGACATACATCACGACTACCAGCGAAAACAAGACACCTGGAAAAGAAACATCAGGTTTTAACAACAGAGCGTGAGACAAATGCTGGGTGCATTTACTGTAATACCTAGAAACCCATCAGTGCTTGCAGTCATGTTTTCAAGGCACAGTCAGACATCACTGGATACGTTTTGCCTTTGGCTTTGTCCAATAAGCACTATCTCCATCTTGCTTCTGATTTGCACTGAAAGGCATACTCCCATGACAAAGGATATATCTGGTTTTGGTAGGTAGACTGAAACACAGGTGTGGTCAGAGACAAAATTCAGGCAGGTGTTTATTGTTTCAAATTCAGGAGCCAAGGGAGGGGGAAGGAAGGGGGACAGGATGGGATGACCCCCAAAAAAAAGTAACCTACTTCTGTTTCCCAAAATCTGACATTGTTTCTATCAGTCTTTTGGACAAGACATGAAAAGGGGAAAGGGGTAAGAAATCTTTCTATAACAGGCACCTCTCTGCATTTCCTTGTTTTGTCTTATGAAAAGGGCTTTGTTTGGAACATATTACCTTCAGAGTATTCTACTCAAATATTTTTCAGACAAATTCAGATGTGTTTATTTCAAAATCCTCCTCATTAGAAAAGAAGTTCCTGGTATAGGAACAAAACTCAACAATAATGAAATAATAGCTATGAAGCAGGCTATTAGCATTAACCTCAGATTGGATACAACAGTTTCCTGGAATTAATCCACCACATAATTCACAGCCTTTTCCGAACCACTCCTCTGAAAGGCCTTTGGATTGTTTACACATGATAGTAATAGGAGTACATGTCCTTACACACTTTGTTAATCTATTTGTTACTATACACCAGAAAGAGATAGAAGAAGAAAGTGCTTTCCAAAGTATCAGTTGCATTCCTAATATTTCATTTCACATTAGAGGAATGTGGACACTTGAGAAATGCAAGCCTGCAGGACAGATGCTCTAGCAGATCTGCTGGAAAACTGAGGGCACAAGTCTGAATTTTTTGCATACTCCAGCCTGTACCCACTTGCTCCCTACGCTCCAGCTGTCACATCACAGTTACAGCAGCAGGACTAGCTATTCCAACATTAAAATATTTGGGGGACACCACCCCATCATGTTTTTATCCCAGGATGTTTAGGTGCCTCACAAGCCAGTGCATAGTCCTGGGAACACTTATTGCCAAACTTGAGTCTACAGGCTGTAAAGCAGCAGCATCAAAGGTATTTGTGGTCTCTTCCCCATCCTCCTGAATACTTGCAATGCAACCTTGTACAACTGTGACACTTGTGTCAAAACCCACAAATGCACCAAATGCACTTTGTAAGCACCCATGAACAGGCATTTGCTTCGAGATCCACCTGTCCTGGTAACCTTTCATGGTTACTTTTCCCCATCCCCACCCTGAGATGCTGCCTAACCACCTCCTTTCCCTGCCCTTCCTACACACTTACAAGGGAGCAACTCTTTGTCATCACTCCCTCATTTGCTTCAGGCAAAATCAGACAGGTTAGCTGCAGCAGTTTAAATTGATGATTTGGTGACATTCTTGTTGGTGCTTTATTGTCAAAATGTAATAGGTTTGCATTCTGGACATCCTGAACATCTGACAGGTGAGAGCTCACAACTCAGTGTCTGGGAACACTACCTTTTGAAGACCACCAAAACATGAGCTGAAGTAGTTAACCTGAGGCATAATCAAAACGTGACTGAAAATCCCAAAGGATCTGCAATTTTTATGAGGCTGAAAGAAAGGAGAAAAACTAAATAAAGAAGCATAGAGACATATTTCCTGTCTATGAAACAGACTTCCAGGATTACATTTTTTGCTATGGCTCAAATGCCTAACAAAGTTAAAAAAACCCCAAAACCCAACCAAACAAACAAAAAAAACAAACCCAACACTCAACTCTAAAAAGCGTACATTCAATTTTGAAAGTATTTTACCTAAGTAAAACTCAATTTGGATGAAATTTAGTGCTGTGATTGCATTAAACATACAACTGGTGAAACAATAAGTGAGAAGGATCACATTAGGGCCAGACATAAAGAATGAGAAATTAAATTGAAGACTCTCCAAATATAAGTCAAATTGAGAAGATTCCTATAACAGAACATCTAAAGATAACATAATGTAGGCAATACAGGAAAATTAGAACTAAACAAAGGTAGTAACTTTTGATGTAAAAAGTAAAAATATTCAGGGCCAAATTCATAAATAAAGTTGTTAGAATCGTGGAGTTTGTTCAAGTTTTCAAAACTTAAAAAAAAAAAAAATATAGCACAAAGATTTGGAAAGATACATTGATAATATGGCAAAATCCATATGAACATTGAAATTTACCTCTTCAGATGGCTGTGCATTTTCAAATGTCTACAGTCTTCCTTTTATTCTCTACATAGGAACACACTTAGTCCCAAATAATAATAATTTCAGAAAGTAGTGATGTATATTCCCTTATTAGAGCAGTGGGTAAGTGTAAGCAGGCCTTGCACATATGGAATGCTTTTGACCTCCAGCACCCTGGGCAGACACAGAACTACATAGCCCAGTTAGTCAGAAGCATCTGCCATTAAAACAAGACTCATTCAGAGGTGCTTTAATCTCAAAATGGGCACACCTTGCTCTTCCGCCAGTCTGAAGCAACACCTTCTAGGTGGTTAAACTAGAGCCAACTCCATGTAGGTCCAAAATAGCAAGCCAGTGCTGCTAGTGGTAAAACAACTTTGGAGAAGCTGAAATCCATCAGAGGATTTCACAGCAAGCTGCTAATACCCATGTGTGGCAAATTGTTGGCTATGGAAATTTGCTGAAGAAATGTATGTCAAGCAGAGATAAATGTCCTTCTTTAAAAGAAAGAAAAAGAAAGGGAGAATATATAAACCCTCTTAGCTAATTAAGGCACTAGAGGAGTATTTAAGGGTTCTCACTATCTGCTAATGGAGGCTAATTAGTAGATATATTGCTTAGTGTGTTCAAGAAATGTCTTGAACAGTAGAATCAGTCTAAGTAAAAACTGACCATGTCCTGTTGCCTCCAACAGCATTTCATTCATTAGTGATGCTTTTGTCCAATTTTCACGGAGTTACGATTTCATGGGACCAAAGCACTTTCACAGGAGTTTAGTGAGGCTCCTGTATGTTACAAATGGTAATAGAGAAAAACAGAAGCATTTCTTAACAGGTAGGCTCTCTGTTTTGCCCGTTTGGTCTTGCTTCCTAAGATGTTAGAGTACATTGGAAGCAGTGGTGAGAGCAGGAAAGCAGATCTTCTACTTCTATTATCACTAATGCATCTACTTAAAATGTTTGATGTTTAAGTTCAGAGGCATTAGTTCCTTCCTATCCATTAAGTACTTCAGGTTGTGCATAAATTTAAGCACATGTGCAAGTCTCTTTGACTTGAAGGGTTTTCCTCCTGGCATCCATGCTGATTGCATCAAAACACTTGCTTCAAAGGCAAGCTATGAGATTAATGAATGGTTAAATATTTATCTGGTTGTTAGATTCCAAAAGAATACTGTTTCTTTTCAGATTATATGATTTCATGCCTGTTTGCATTGTCTTATTTTAACAAAATGGAGAGATGCTAACAGTTCAAGAAAGGTTTGAAGAAAAAGCACTATCAAGAACAGAGAACAATTTGTTCAGCAGACTGATTAGCATGTAAAACTCAGATAGACATAATGTGTGAAGTATTTTTTACAGGCCACAAGATATCAATTTGGTTTATGCATTATGAACTGTTAGAATCATGTCAAATAACAGCACTTTATATGGTGTTTACAAAAATATAGAGCAAAAGCTGGGTTTGTTTATCTTGATTTTGTAGAAAGAGAAATGAAGCAGAGACAACTAATCTGACATTCAGAGTTCTAAGTATCCAAGCTTTGCTCTTGACTCTGGCTTTCAGAGCAGTTTTGCTCCTCAAAGCCAAGGCAGATTTGCTTAACACATAACACATACCAAAGCAGAGATGCTAATAAATACAAGTCTTCTGCCTCTCCATCCTTCTACTTTGTGTGTAGATCTACACTATTTCTGTAACATTCTGCTTTGGTTATCTATACCAGTCGGTGAAATACCATTCACTGGAGTGTACTTAAACAAAAGGAAAGGCATTGGACTGAAGGCAATACAATATCTTAGTAAGCAATTGTCTATCTTGGTCTGCTCAAGTGTTTTCAACTAGCTCCCATAGCTACACTACTGCCATTCCATCCTACTTCTGTATCCACAAGTTTGCCTCACTAACTCGTCTCCTTCCCTCAGAATATTAGTCATGCCAGTAAGAGTTGGGAAAGCATCCATTACAAGTGTAATAGGAATGCATGTCCATTATGGAGGAAAATACACTAAGATTAATATCTATTTATTCTGGGAAAACTGTTCCTACAGTCTTGCATTGACTCTATTGTGAATGTCATGAACTCTTGTAGCCAAGCTCCGAGGCAAAATTACTGAAAAAAAACCTCCGCAATTTCATGAAGCAAATATTTTTAAGAACAATGTGCACTATGATGTATTTCTACATTTTCAGCATTAAGCCCTTTTGCATAGTGTGCGAGTGTCCATTTGCCCTTGCCTTTTAGTGAATACGGAATAAAGCAGTGGTTGCACGAATCAGGAATGATGGGGGAAATTATTCCTAGAACATGAAATATGTCTGAGAGAGATTAAGACAAATAAATACTTCCCTTTTTCTCCTTTTTCTTTCTTTTTTTCCATTTTGCATTTTTTTAAGAACACACATGTTTGATACTCAGCTCTGTGCAGTGTGATAAGACATGGACTTCTCTGAGGTCACTCTTTTCTGTCTTTTGCATTCATTCTTTTGAATTTCTTTCAAACAAATACTTGTGCATTTTGCAGAGGAGAAAGAATACAGAACCTTTGGAAATGTCTATGAATTCAAGAAGCAGTTTGCTGGCCTTTAGTACTTATTCTTCCCACATAGAAATGCCTTTCACTTGTCAATGGTGAATGGCTGTTTATGGCATGAATCTTTTGCTATGCAGACACAAAGACAACAGGTGCTGGAAAGAATGATGTGAGCTTTTAACTTATGCCTAGAAGTTTAGAACTCTCTATCTCACTTGAGGAAAACTTGTGTGTGTGTTATTGGGTTTTTTTTTAATTGCGTTTTTCTGTCCTTGTCCTTATTACAGATTCTACCACCTATCTTGGCCTCTTGTGACCTTTATTTAAAAAGCATGGTTGACATTCCATTCTGAGGTATGGGCAGAGGATCCCACTTAAGAGTTATGGGAGTTGGCACATATCTCTGAAGACAGATTTTTGTCCTTATCTAGGAGCTAGAATTAAAATATCATCTTTTTTCACTCTTTTGGTAGGAAGCAGAAGTCATGCTTGTACTTCTAACCTTGCACACAAGGGTGTGATTCTGTAACACTCTGTGCACATCCTGGGGGCTTGCTTGTTTGACATTAGTACAAGAGGACACCTTTCACCACCCAGGCAGGAACAGGCCCAAGGTAATTATGGACTTTCTTGAAGGCTGCTCCAAGTGATTAATTTATGGCAGCTTTCCCTTCTTTTCCTATGACCTTTGAAGCAACTATAAGGCTTCTTACAGTTTGCACTACTGTAGCTGCTCTTCGTCCATCCTTCAATATTGTAGGCATGGAGGGGAGGCTGCAAAGACAGTGCTCAAGTCACTGACTGAGCTATCATTGAATGGATACGCACTTTTTCC
>NW_010320319.1:0-3815 GCF_000700745.2 Antrostomus carolinensis
AACCTCCCCCCAGAGCCTTCCAGCGGCTGCGGTCCCGGTGGCACCCTCGCCTACTCCAGCAGTGACCCCTCATCTTCTCCGTTCCCCTGTGTGCTACACCCTCCCAGAGCCGTGCGGCCCCCGCCCTGCCGACCCCCCGCAGCCCACGGATGAAAGCAGCAGATAGCGTTTGGTCAGGGCAGCCCTAATCCATCCCGCTCCTGCCCTGGTCTGATGTCCATTATTAAAACAGGCGCTGAACAAACCCACGCTTTTAAGTAACCAACAATGGCACTGTACCAATACGGTCATTTCCTGACAATCACACAGATGTCATTGCATCATACCTTAATAGTAAATTAATTTGCAGTTAATATCTTCAGGCATCAGCTTGGTAAGGTGTCAAAACTTCTGTCTCAGACACAGGCAAAGTCAAGCAGTAGGTTTGATGTTTCATTGCTTCAAACCATCTTACAGAAATGTAAGATGAGAAAATTAAACATATCTCTATGCAGAAAAGCAATTACAAGGGCATAGCCTGTCCACTGTATTTAAGCATAACTTCTACTGATGCCATCCAGGCAGAAAACAGATTGGTAATAACATATTTACTTTTTTAAGCTTCTTGTAGCTTTGCTGTAGAATACTTTCCACATCACCACATCATGCGGACTTACCCACTACATCCTCCTGCCATCTTTCAGAAACTATGCTACTTGATTAGTACATGGCTAAGAAAATAAAGGCCTTGCAGGAAGTACGTCTGGTGACTTGGCCAGTGCCATTGTGCCCTCTGAGCCTCTCTCTACTAAATGGATGTTTGCCACACACTGTTCAGGGGCATCAAAGGAGCTGGAGGTGATATAACCTGTCCAGAGTGGATGCGCAACTGCCACAGCCTTGGCTGCTTGCAGTCGTGCGACAGGCAATGTTAACTGCTGTCGTGGCCAGACCCCAACCACTACGCCCATCCATATAGAGCCCTTCAAGTCACAGGAGAAACTCCTGATTTCCTCCATAGCCTGCATTAGTCACCTGCTAGGTTTTGGCCCAAAAGTGTTTGGGCAGCAGTCAGTTTATCTAGTATACTTATCAGTTTGTAAATTAAATATAACTCCCTAAAGATTAGGAGGGCACAGGACCTGTGCTGATATGATTCATGAAATTAGAAAGGTGCCTTTAACCCGTGTTGATGTGCTTGCTTTCGGCCAGGGACTGGGCTAATCCACAACAAAGAATAAAGAGCTTTTATAGCTGCTCCAGTTCACTGCCAGTTGCCTGTTGGGGCACAAGGGTTGGACTGGCCATTTGGACTGAAAAAAGGGGTTAGGAGTTTTGACGTGTGGCAGGGCTGACTTAGGTTATTCAGTGTTGTCCTAAGAACATCCCTGCAAAGAAAGTGCTCAGTTAGGCTGATCAGCCTAATTTTCCAACTCCATTACAATGTCAGAGCAAAGCAAAAGCAGTATTTGCAACACGATCAAGTGTTAGGCCCTTTTTGTTTGTTTTGGGAGACCGGGCTGCTTTTTGCAAACGAGCACTCTTGAGCGCAAGCTTCAGCGCATGATCGCGGATCCTGGCCTAAGAGCGTTCTGCTGCTGCAGCAGCGAAGCTGTCGGCAAGCAGGCAGGCAGACAGTTATCCACATTATTCCACGCTCTGTGGTGGGCCTGTCCACAAGGGATTAGACCAAATCTGCTAACCTCATTTCTGTTATATAACCTAAGGCAGATCTGAACTCTTTTCTCCAGAGGATTGTATGTTAAGCCAGAATATCACCTCCCCCTAACCCTCTTCAGCTGCAGTTCAAATTAGTTTTTGCTGCTATTATAATTCATACTGTACTGTAATGAAAGTGGAATTGACTGAGATGGCACACAGACATCATGTCTAGACATACCCAGGTTACTTGTGTACACGTGTTATCAGGTAACTGCTATCAGTGCAGTTTCTTGCAGCATAGGGTTTAGTGGAGACCAAAGGGAGTAAGCGCTTAGATTGCAAGTCCACACTGAGCTATTGGGTGCTACAGCCATTAGTAATTAAGATGCCTGGTTTAAGAGCTAAGTCAAGTAAACTCAACATGGATTGCAGGGATACAATATGGACAAAAGATTTCATAATAGGGTCTGATATCAGCATTGCTTTTCCGTTTGCGATAGTCATGTCACAGTCGTATGCTTGGCACCATCACACCTGGTCCTCCCCAGACACACTTAAAGACTTTTTGAAGTCTTCTGAGCCCTCACAGAACTATTCATCCATCAACACAGATCTCTGATTTATTCCTCTGTCATAACCCATGGGCTTAGCACATGCAAATGCTTACTCAGATCAATACTTATGCTGAAGTTCAGCTAATATCACCTCAAAATGAGGGAGAACAAATCTTTGCCTGACTTAGCAGCAGCATAGGATGCCAGGAGTAATACTACTGGATGCCGTTAAATTACACTAGTGTGAAAGTGAGATTAGGTTTAAGTGAGGTTACAGTCAGGCTGTACACATTTCACTATGCACAGTGAGAAACTAGTATCATTTATTGAGGACTATGTCCATTTTTATATCTTCCTTAATAGTATGGGAAAGAAAGCACTGTTTATTTGGATTCTTAAATTAGAGATGAAATTGCTATGCAAAGACATTAAGGAAATTTGCAGTTATGCAACTGGAGTCCTAGAGGAAAAAGTAAACAATTTTACTGAGGAAACAAATTTAAAACAATTACAAGACATTAAGAGGGAAGTGGCTAGAGGTTTGGGCTTTCCCCCCCCTTCCCTTTTGAGGCCTGAAAACATTTGCATACTGTCTTACATTTAATCCCTCTTTGGTCCTCCTTAACCCATACTGCCTAAGTCACATCATTTGTGACTAAAATGAGGGATTGGATTCCTCCAAAGGAGCTTCAGTGCAACAGGGAAGGAAAGGAGCATCGTCAAGGTGGTTTTCTAGTCGCTAAGGAAACTCATCTTGTCTTTTATGGGAATTTACACTCACACCTCCTTTTACAGTCATTCTTTCTGTACCAAGCCGCTACTTCTGCCAGTCTTCTGCAAATTGTTCCATGTACTCAGATGTATAAAACTCTTATAGGGGCTCTTCGGGGTGCCATGGTAAGGCAACATATACACTCAACAAGTCTCTCGTCTCACAAACACAAGACCCAAGTAACTATGACTCTTGAGTAACCACTGAGCAACTTTGCACTCCTGGCTCAGGTAGGCATGAGGTGTACTCTAAGAAGGATCAGAGCTGTAGTTTACAGCATTGTACTCGGCCTTCACGTGCACACCATGCTGGATTAAGCAAGGTGATTTGATTAGTTTGGCAAAGAGAATAAAGCCTTTAAAAATGTGATGTAGGAAGATAGCACTGAAATCAAGGATGTATGCCTTCAAGAGTCAAGGATATAACTTAAAAACAAAAACAAAGAAGAGCTGAAAGGGTAGGAAGGGAAGGCATGCCATGTGCTTATAACATACCAAAAAGGAACTTAACAAACGTGAGCTAAGGAAATGCAGCATTGTAAACATGCTATTTATATAGTGCTGAAAGTATACTTTTATGTATAGTCACCCCAGTGCATACAAGCTTTCCTTCTAAAGGAGATAAAGACACTGCCCCATCAGAGCCAAATTAAAGTCCAAATTCAGGAACCATGCACATCTCAACTTTGGGAAATCTCAAATCAAAATTTGGTTTGGGGTGAAGTCACTCGACTCATGCAAACCTTGCCCATAAAGCAAATAACTTCCAAACCTTGAAACTGAGATTTGTAAATAGAGACGTCATTCACTTCTGTTGTTATTAAACTCTTTTTCTAGCTACTCCATAAA
>NW_010320319.1:3849-32257 GCF_000700745.2 Antrostomus carolinensis
TAAACTCAGGGGAATGTATTCAGGCAGAATATAATTAGCAAAGCTGGAAGATGGCCAGAGTGCTTTGTGCAGCATCATGCTCTTACAAAAAAATACCCAAGAGTTTTGAATGACTGCAGACATCAGGACTGTATTTTTAATCTCCTCCAAATAATGCAATCAAGTAATCTTATGTATAACCAGACATGTGTGTAACTACCTTGAGAGCATTTCACTTGGTGTGTTAGAAGAGATGTCCATGGTGTGGATTCCTGTTAAAGGAATGGTAGAGGAAATAGTACTCTGTGTCTTTCTATCATTTGACTACCTACTGCCAGATCTTGACGGTAAGCAGGTCTCCTTTTAGCCTCACTGAGTTTTAATAGAGAAAGGTAATGAGATTTAAAGAACAAATGTAGCCATGTGTAGAGCATGAATGTTGAAGTCCGAGTTCCACTTCTGTTTCTCCCCTTGTCTTCAGCTCTTATCTGACCCAGTCAGGAGACAGAAATGACAAATAACACCAGCATCAAGTAGTGAATTCTTAGGGTGGATTCTGGTCTAAGTTTCTGTGAGATATTTTAGTCTAAACTAGCCAGCCTAACAATATGGAAGGAGAGCAAACAACAGTAAAATAAGATGTTCTTGTAAGGACGGTGAGGACTGCTTCATATCAGACAGAGCTTGCCAGAACATTATAATGCTTCATAACACAGCTAATCATATAAATAAAATGTAGCCTTAAACACACTTAAGACTAGATTCTCAACAGGTCCTCCCATTTAACATGCAGCATAATTTATTTATTTATTTTTTCCTAGCCAACTGTATTTTGTACCACAAGGGATGGTTAATACAATTTTGGAAAAAGAAAAAATAAATTCATAAAATATGAATAAATAACCATAAGTTGTTTACACAAATAAACGTTCAGGGGCATGGGATTTTATTCAGTAATTGCCATATTGGTCATAAAACATGCCTCAGAGCCCAAAGTATTACTTTATTGCATTTAGCAGCAACAATTAGCCCCTCAATTTTTCACTGCTTTAACTAACAGTATGGTTTTCTACTCTCTAAGAAGAGGTAAAAAAAACAAAACACAGGCTCTTCCATGTGGCTGTACACTTCACAGGCACATATGCAAGTGGGACAGAATACCATCAAGACTTGATCTGTGAGGTGTAGGAAACAAAATAAAACAAAGCAGTAGACAATTTTCCTTCCTGTTCTGGGGGACTACATAGGGCAGAGGGAGCAGTGAAGAATTTCGTAATAAGGCTCCCTCGCAAGAGTACCACAGGCAACAAATTCCTTAGAGCTGAACAGGAAAATAAGTGCAAAACTGAAGACAACAGGAAGAAGTGTGGTCCCTAATGCATAATTTGCTGTATTTTATTGCTGTGAGCCAAGAGAAGTGGAAGGCCACTGAAATTCCTAGAGAACAGGAGTCCAGAGAACCAGGGAATTAGCAGGCTTCCTAACGCTTGGGATCTTTACATTACATACTTTCTATAATAAAGGAAGCATATGTTTTGCAAGAGAGAGCATTCATGAGCTGAAACTCCCCCCTCATCTCAACTCAAAGATTAATTAAGATAAATAATATAATTGAGTAATTTGGAAACACTTATTTTTCCCCAGTAGAAGACATTCATTCAGCTAAATATGGCAGCCAAGGGGCATGTCACAAGGACTCCAGTCATGCAGACACTTGTAACTGGAGGAAGAGTGCAGATGTGATAGAAATTTGGGAATTCTGTTCAGGTGAACTGCAGATGCGATAGAGGATGTAGATACTGATGCAGCACAGTTACCTCACAATTTGGATAATTAACCCATGGGTAATCAAGAATTGACGGTATTGCGCTAACTGCAGAAGCTACTGCATTCTGGAAACATTGCTGGGAATATCTATCTCGCATTTTCATCTCACTAGAACTCTAATTTGGACAGCTTATTGACCTACTTTCCGTATGTCACTGCTTTCAGCGTGTTAACCCCCCCATCCCCAAACACTCACGGCTATTTCAAATGAGCGCATGAAAAGGAAAGATGAAACTACAGATGTTGCTTGTGCATACAATCAATGCATCCCTCCCCCACTGAAGTTTAATAAGGATTGTTAGTACATCATTGTAGCTGGTAATTGTGTAGGTACACATGGTAATTGCATGTATTTGCACTAATTATGTAAATGCACAATAATTAAAGCTCTAGGGTTTTCATGGTAAATTTTTAAGACACTCATGGATTTGTCATGGCAAAAGTGTCAGTCATGTAACCAAGTGGGAAAGGGGAGGAGGAGGAAGCTCAGGAGAACATGTTTCTTAAATAAAATACAGAAAATTTTACATAAATAAGTGGGTAGAGTTCACTACTTCATCATGAAACACATTTGTCATGCCTGGGTACAGTTTCTTGCAGAGTCTCTTATGAGACTCTGAAAAAAAATAAAAATAAAAAAAAAATCTAGGAAAACCCCAAACCAGTTTTTCATGGTAGGTTAAAACTAAAGATCAAGTATTCCCCCACTTTCTCCATTTAATGTTCCAGCTTTTCCCATTTAGCCAGTGAAAGGCAGGAGGAAAAATGAATTTGTGCTCTCTTTTACTATTGTGATGACCACTTTCCAATATGACCAGTTTGCTCCCTCTCCCAGAGGCCTTATCACACTCCACTGAATACGTCAGTGGAAATATCCCAGCACTGCTTGGATTTGTATCGATCTCCCAGCACGGTGTGCTGCCTTAGCGCAGGAGTTGTACACTGGAGGTTCAAGTTCCTTTTGTCTCGGGGTTTTCCCCCTTTTCTACCCTCCCCTAAGGCTTCAGCCATTCCCCTCACCCCCAGGTCTTCAGGGGTGGAATTCCAGGTTTCCTCTGAGGAGCACCCCGACCTTCCTTCAAGCCCTTCCCCAGCACACCAGGCAGACGCCACCCATTCCTCCCTGCCACCCCAGGGCAGAACGTGCCAAAGCACAGCTGCTCACCAGAGCCTTTGCTGCTGTGCTCCACAGACCTTTAGGGTCTTGGGGAATTAACTACTCCTTAAGAACTTGAGGCATACAAAGGAAACACAGCTTCAGAAATACTCAGTGTACATCTCAGACCAAGACAGCAAATAGGGACACGCACTGTCCAGCTGCTTAGCTATTTTTAATCACCTCTGACAGCAAACCCAAGCAGCTCCCTAGAACAATCCCATTATCCTTATGTCAGGAGCACAAAGGGCTGTTCAAGAAGCACAGCAAGGTGACATTGGGTGCTATGAATCAGAGCATTACTAAGCATTTCACACTGAAAAGCTTTCTGTTTCAAAACACATTGAGATCTTCATCACTTGAGTAAAGCACTGGATTTTTTTAGTAACTGAAAGGTATCTGCATTCATATAACTTAAACCACTCAGCAAGCATCAACCTCACTTGTATTTAGTACAGAAACATTCTTTATACCACCACCCCCACTTGATTTTGGGTGTGCTTGTTGGTCCCCATGGCACAGCTGCAGTTTCACTTATTTGTACACAGCTACCCATTCTCTCTCATAGACACCTCCACAGAGAGTCAATGCAAGGGTTTTAAGCTACCAAGACATAATAGCTTAAGCCAAGACACAAAAAGAGAGCTTCATCAGGATATGCAACAAAACTTTGAGAAGATTTATAGGACTCATAACCACACATTGTCACTTATTTAAACCTAACCCTATATACATGGGTCAAAAAACTGTTGTGTTCATAGCACATACCCTTACTGAACCACAGCACAGCACCAGCCACACTTCTTACCTGCAGGACTGAAGACAGGCCACTCTGGGGTAACAGAAAATACAAAACCATATCCTGCAATCACGAGACACTCAAAGAGCCACACTACAAACCTCCAGACCCTTCCCTGAGGCAGTTCACCCAGCTGCTAATTTCAGGTAGGATTCTTAGTACAGCTGTTTCAAGTTGGCTACTCAGCCACAGCTGGGGCAATAATTAGTTCTCTCTTTAATACTTCCTGGGCTGGAGGAGTTGTGAGGAACTGATTTTAAAAAAACAACAAAAAACCCCCCTTATTTTTCAGTGTGCAATATGCCAATTGTTTTCTGCCTTTAAAAAAACCCAACAAAAACCCCCAAACCAAACCAACAATCCCTTCTCTCCCTGCATGTCCAAACTCCTTCTTCTGAGAATAGGACTAATAAATGTTTCTGCACTGACTTAAAACATAAGGAAAAGAAATTACTAGAACTACAGTTAAATTGAAATAGCATATTTTTCCTGATCCTCTAAACAAGTTTCATCTGATTCAGGTGCATTTTTTAAAAAAATGGTGTTTTGAAGATAGTATTTCAATTTTAAAGCTAAAATTAAAGAAAAAATGTAGTTATGTGATAAAAATTGATAAAATTAGTAAAAAATATTTTAAAAGAGTTTTAAATTATTTTAAATTATTTTAACTGGTGGGGTTCAATCAAACAAGAGAAGCTGTCTGGGATAGAGGCTATTTTCTACTTTGTTTCTAACAATAGAGATTATTTTCAAGGTTTTAATTTCCTATGTTAATAAGAATGCCTATTAAAGATGGTAAGGCATCGTTTTAAATTTTCAATTTGTAGTGACAGTTTTTAATCAATTGAGAGTCATTTAGGAGTACAGAGGATTTCACACAAATGAAATCCTTTCTGAGAAAAGAGAAATATTGCTAAAACAGTGATCTGTTGTTTTAAATTCCTTTAATTTTTCAGTAAATTCATCGGTTCTTGAGGTAATGGATGGTGGGTGTTTAAAACCATAGAATATGGGGTTTGTGGGCATAAATGGAAAGTAGGCACATTGGGTTACAGCTGGGGCACTATTTCTGTGCGTCTGTAGGGAGTTTATTTCAGCTTGTCTTTGTTGTACAGCAGCATTGTGAGGCTAAGTTAGAGCTTTAACTTGTGTTAATGCAGGACCAATGGTCTTTTGGATGTTTATGTCTAGCAGCAACATGTATGATAAACACTTGCTTCCAGCACCAGGACTACCCAAGCTGAGTAAGCCTGCAATCCATTAAGGTCCCTTGGACCTGATGCTCCTCCACATGCTGCCCAAATACATTTGCATAGGCAGGAAAAACCCAATACCTCTGTTTGGGGAAGACTTACAGGTCACAACGAGAAAAAAGAATTTGTCTGGCCCCTGGGGATTTTTTTAAAGGACTATTGAAGGCATTTGTGATATCTACTAACATTACTCATATATGTCCTTTTGGTACCTCATACTCCAGCTGTGAGCTGCAATGCTAGTCATGGCAGGCCTGGTGCAAACACAGAGCTGTTCTTTTCATGTTGTCTAAATGTCACTGTTGCTTTTCCAGTATGTTTCAAAGATCTTTTTACCAGCATCTCCATCTCATTTTCACAGATGGGAAAACTGTATCATCAAAATGTGAAATTATGACAGAAGACCAATAGAAGAAGGCGATGTAGATACTTTAGTGTTAGTCCTGTTCTCTTTACTTTCCCAGCGCAAGAACCTTCTTTTGTGAAGCATCTCTCTGGTCAGTGCCTAATTTACAAAAACAGTTTTGGTTAATCAGATTAGCAAAAGCAGTTTGCTAGTACAGCTGACATTCACATTCCTTAGCAAGAAGAGTTGCACTGTTAACTTGTTTGAAAATCATGTCCACAGTGTCTGAAATTGGTAGCTTAGACATGAAAATATCTGCAGTTTATCTAACAGTTTATTTAGAAATTAAACATTTGTGTGATTCTTTTGACCTGCGTGAAAAATATGAATAAATGTTGGTAAATACAAGTAGATCTAAGTAAATACAAATATATGCATATCAATGTACATCACAGGTGGTGGTTGTGAAATGAACCGGTTGCTCGGAGAGCTTCACATGAGAAACGCTGACACAGCACATTACTCAGTAGGGACTGTTGGCATATACGAACCGTGGCTGTTTCAAGCTTGTCCATGGTGAAGGTGTCCTTTACTGGGTATGTGCAACCTGAACACACAGCAGCTGCAGATATTCTTGCAAATCTAGGCGTCGTGATTTACTAAGAAATTAATGGCAGATGCCTGACCAGAGCCTGTACCTGAACCTGTTCCTGCCAGGGAAACCGCATTGTCAAGTGCCTTGTTCCAACAAGTCGGCAACAGTGTCTGCATAGTTTAAATCCCTGTGTTGAGTCATCGTCATTTAAATGTAACTTAAACCACCTGAACGTGTCATCCTTAATAATCTGCTACAAACTCTCTATGGAGTCTTCCCTTTGTGGAGCAGGCGCAGCCCTGTAAATTCATCCCTAGTGTGACCCAAAGCCGGGCAGTTATTTCCTAGTTGCTGTATCACAGTATATGTCTATGAAGGGAAGCATACTAACAGTAGTTTGCTGTGCTTGTTCTTTTAAAGAAGAGTAATAATGCTATCGTTCCGAGCAGAATTACACTTGTTCCACTTTCCCTTGCCCTTGAAAATTTAAAGCAGAGAAGTAATAATTTAAGCTGTTTCTTTAGCTGTGGGGTTTTATTTTATTTAATCTCTGTACATACACATTTTTCCAATATACATGCTGAAACAGTGGCCATTTGATTTCCTGTTATTGTTAATGATTCTACTTTTTTTGTGTGTGTGGTTCTTTTTGTTCTAAACAGAGGCTCATGCAGCAAGTTTGACTGGAATTAATGACTTCCTGACGTGTGATTAAATTCTTTTTACAACTGCTACTTTTCCATATTTCCTTTCTGGAACCTTTTATTTTCTTTTTTGCAGCTGATATGTATCTGATAGGCAGGGGCCAAAGTAGTCCCAATATGTAGAAGTGGCTTTAAGGCCACTTGTTACTACATAGACTTCACCTTTAAAAACCTGGAAAATCCCCAGACCCATCTGGAAGCTCATATAGCATACATCATATGGGTACTACTAGTGGGTTTTCTTTAAATAATGAATAAAACTTGTAGATGGAAGCAACTAAAATTATTTATGTTCAGAGTCCATAATCTCATGTGATGGGGAGTGCAGAGGCTGACAGTGACACTTTCATCATGATGTCCTACACTGGCTTGGTAGGATTTGAAGATTAAATCAGTGGAGTACTCCTGAAATCACAAGGCACCTTTGCTACAAGAAATTGTAGGAAGGAGAAAGTACAAATTCTGATGCTGGCTGTCCAGCTGTATCATTTTCACAGGTGAGAGAAATCCCAGTTATGGATTAGCAATCTGCCCCAATGCCACCCATCGTTTCCTCAGTGTTGCCTCCTTGTATGATATTTTAGAATCAGTTCTTGGGGACTGAAGGGAGACTTTGGCCCTACAGAGTGGGGAAGAGACAAGCAGAACAACTAGCCTCTCAAATGATGGAGATGGAAAAAAGCAAGAGAGTGATAAAAAATTTCCCTTAGCCTGATATTAAACATCCCTCCTGTCTTGTTTCAAATTGATCTGGAGGAAAGGATAGAGAGAAGTGACTCTGATCTTTTCAAATATATGAGCAATCTTTTTTTCTATCTTAAAGGTATGTGGAAGACACATCTTGCCAGAGCTGAATTAATGTAATTCATGTAATATTTAGACACCTCTAGTAAGATTATTTTTCCTGTTTTAATTTGAAGAGCCTGTATTTCTCAGTCTTTTTGCTTTTGAGACTACTGAAGAACTTGGCTATTTCTCTGGGGAAAACGTATGCCCAAAAACCTGGCAGTCTGGCCCAACTGTACATATATTCCAAGTATTATAAAACATATGTAACGAGAAGGACATTGCTTTCTTTCCAGGGAAGCTGAACAATGAATCCCACAGGGTGTCAACAGGAGCAGAGTCAAACCTCCCTCCATTTCAGTGTTTTTTCTCCACTTTTGTGACATAGAGTTAAGGCCCAAATTCTACAAAATGCTCAACAGGGAAAGTTGTGCAGCCCAATGGCTTCCCTGAGGCACCATTTACCTACAATTTATTGCAAGATTAGGATCAGAGGCTCTTTTCTCCCTGTTTGTCTACCTTCTTGGGTCTTATTTTTCTGTTTAAACTATTTTGACTGAAGTCAAGTAAAAATTGTTGGTATGTTTTAAATCAGTGTCTGCTCTGCTAATTTTTGGGCTGCCAAAGATCAACTATGGAGAGTTTGACTTCAGAGCAAGATTCAGGCTCATAGAAAAAGTGACTATATTATACAAGATATCTAAGGACCCAGTTCTGCAAGACTGAATCAAGCCCTAAATGATTTGACCAAGAGTACAACAAAGCCATGAGACATTCACAGTGCAAATATGGCATCCAACTTCATCCTGCCGCTGAGGTCAGAACATTTATAAGTATCAGTCAAGCAGAGTGAGGTCTGCCCCTTTTAGATGTTCTGATAACTGTCCACAAGTGCTCAGTAACACAGAGTACATACTTCTGACTTCTGCTCTCCTGGAACAATGCTGGAAGTGAAAGCTACTCTGAAGTCAGTGGAGTTGTGCTGAGTCTGACTGCCAAGCGGTATATGTCTAATCCAGTTAAACATGTTAGTTTGACAGTAAGATTTCTACTTCAGAATTTGTTTTCCTTCAGAATCTGAAGAAAAAAAAGTTGACACATTTCTTGACATTTCTTGTGAAAATTTGAAAAACCACACTTGTCATCAAAATATTAAACAGTAATATCAATACTGCAATACTTAGTATACCATAACATCAGAAACAAAAGCAATTGAAATGAGTCAGCATGGAATGTTTTCCTCTTATCAAAATAAATGAGTGTTGAAATAATGCATTTCTGCTCTCTGCCTTTGAAAATGCCAACACATTCTCACAAAAGATTTGGATTTCACACGAAGTACATTTTCCAGCTGAAAAGTGTATGCTCTCCATCAACCTAAACAGCTGCAGGAGGTAGAAGGAAATGGTAAATCGGGCCCTCTCGATTTTTGTGGGAGTAAGTGAGAGCAGAAAGTGCGATACAGTACATGTTAATGGGTGCTAATTCACATGTACCTGCTTACAGAGATCTGTGGGCAGCTCTGAATATTGTGATATATCCATTTTCTTTCTGTGTGAGTGAAGAGGAATATGAATACTTGAAAAGCCAAAGCCTGCTCTGGAGTAGAAAAGCCAGCCCTACTACAAAGAAATTCTTGTTCCTTTTTAATTACCCTTCTTCACCTATAGGTGGAATTTCCACTCCAACAGCTTTAGAAAGGAGCCTGTTAGCCTGGGAGGAGATTTCTGTTTGTCTTTGTACAGCAAACACTGGCTCTGTTGTGCAGTGCCAGTTTCTAACGATTTCCTGAATTCATTCTCTTCTGTACCTCAGGGAAGGAAGAGGTGATCCTCTTGAAAATTCAGATAATTGCTTTTATTTGATTTTTATTAAACCTCATTCAAGAATAATATGAAGGCTTTTTATTATTACATTGTTCATCACTGTGGCATTTTTAAATTTGCTTTGCTAACAGAAAGAGTTTACTAAGCCAAAGATTTAATTCCAGGATTTTTGCAGAGAGAAAACTGGGAGATTTTTTTGAGGTTGTTTTGATTTCAGAGACTTTCATAATATTGATATCAATCTATTATTATCTCCACTTTCTTTCTTTAATAGCCAGGCTTCTTCCCCAGCCCCAGCAACCCAAGCATGCTGCGGTTTATTGCGTGTGAATCTGGATCCAGCAGGGCCGGCTTTGCCCGGGCTGTGCCTGGCTGCCTTTGAGGCACGGTGGTGCAAGGGACGCTCCTTCTCCCCCGCTATGGCTATCGCATCTCCTGGGCCGAGCTGATACCCGCTGTCAGGCGCAGATGGCTGTGGGGACACAGCAGGCTCCAGCTCCAGCGGGAGATAAGCCTGAGGTCAGGCCCAGAGCTGCCACGGGGGTTGTCCCACCACACAGCCGGGGGAAAGCCAGCCCCTGGTTTGGGCTGAGGCACAGGCTATGCAGTGTTAACTTCATCTTCCCACTGGAGAGTAGGAACATGCAGCAGTGCCCTGATCAGTCCTTCCCTCCCTCGCTTCCTCCATCCCTATAAAACTCTTCTGTGGCTGATGTTACAGGTGCGATTCCCATTGCACACGCAAGGTGCCGAGAAGCAAATGCGTAATCTGCATTTAGCAGAAATAAAAGTAGCCAAGCCAAGCAATTGAAATTCAGGACTGACAACTTCATGTTGCTACCTCCAAAAATATGGGTTTGGGAAATATAATCTATTTACCTCTTTGCTGCCAGTGTGACAACATATACTTGTTCATTAATAAGTCACACACAGAGCTACTTGATGTGTGGTTTTATCAGAGCTATTATTTTAAGAGTTGGTCATTTAAAGATAAGTGTTTAGGAACATGAGATTTTCATATGCTTTTAGAGCAAGTTTTCCCCTTTTTCCATTTTATTACAGGAAATAACATCTCAAAACACTGTGAAGACTTTGTAAAAGGCTCTTTTTTATCTCAAAAAGTTTTTAACAAGAATCCAGTCATTTTAGTTAATCCCTTTAAACCATGTCAATATTTACTTTTAAGTGGAGTTTCAAATACTTGATCAGCTGTACTTTCAGTTTAATTGGGACAAATCCCATCAACTGGGAATTACAGCTGAATACTGCAGGGGTTTACCTTGAGTCCTGGTAGTTACAACTTGTGATGGCAGTAAGGCTGATAGGATGCCTGTTGTTAGCTTATGCATCTGGCCATGAATAAGTGGGTCCCCCAGGACTGTTTTTAGTCAGCTGCTGGGCTCCTGCCACATCTGTGATGTTCTATACCCCCCACGAGGTTTCCAGAAGGGCCCACAATCATTAAAATAATCAGTGTGGGATTTATAAAACAGCATGTTCACCCTTGTCTGTTCATCCGTATCTTTTGGAAGAAATGCGACAATTTGGCAACAGCTTGACCCCTGCTCAGAAGGGTGATGGGGAAGGCTGGCCACAAACCCCACCACCCCGCAGAGGGTTACGTGCCATGAATGAGCAGCTGTGGTGTGCAGCTGATCCCCAACCACAGGGCACAGTTTTGTTGCTGAAAGCCTGCAAACATGAACAGGACTTCCACAGCTCTTACAGGATAATGGGCAGCTACAGTTGGTTGAGCATAGGTGTCGTTGACAGAACTAAGACCCTTAATAAACACTGCAGCCACCTCCCATGGTTATCTGCAACCTATAATTTGTGAGAGAAGCATATTTTTAATGCTACTGGCACCCAGACCTTTGTTTTCTAATTTTGATGGAGTAATGGCAACAGACTTTGCACTACAAGACAAAAGACAGGCAGCTGGACCACCATTTCATTATATAGTTACCCTATTTCACCCTCCCTTTCTTGAGGCAAGGGACAGGTTATTTCATACCACATGGGTTAACTTGCCCTTGCCCTTCTTTCATAGCAGACATGTTTGGATCAGAGGAGAAGTCAGTTGGTCCAAGATGTGTCTGGCATTACATTCTTTAAGGTATCTGGTCAACCTGTCCTGCTCACATCCTCAGAATTAAACTGATCACCAGTTTTCTGGGCACCAAGAAATTTTTCTTCCGTTTAAAACTGGCTTTTCCTTTGCTTTTTTCTATAACATGGAACAACACAGTTGCTGTCTATAACAGTTGGGGAGTTTTATTCAGTAAGTCCTTTGCTACTGCAGTGACACACAGGATTCATGGTACCTGTGATCCACTTCTTGTCTGTCTGTGACAGATCATAAATAGGCATGAGTTTTGGTTTTGGTTTTTTTTGGGGGGGGGTTTGTTAGGTTTTTTTTTGGTTGGTTGGTTGGTTGGGTTTTTTGTTTGTTTGTTTGTTTGTTTTTAAACTAGAGGTCCTATTTTTCCTGAGGAATGTTAGGAAGCATTTCCTTGGCTGAGGATGTGGAGTCATCATTCTGAGGAACCTCCTGTCATTGGATATATCCCACGCCACTGCAAGGATGACTTTGGATGACCTGGGTGTCCTCTTCCAGTCCCATGTTCCCAGGTTGGGGAGATGTTTCCTATCTGGTAATACAGCAGCAAGGAAAGGCCTCAGCTCACCCTCATTGTCCTCGGTGTGGGGCACCATAGGAATATAGAGAAGACAGCAACTGAAATTATTTGAATCTTCCCTGGCTCCTCAGGGTAACTCCTGGCCTAGGACACCACATTCCTTGTAATTTTCCTGACCATGTCTTATTTGATCGCACACTGTTTGCTCTTGATGTTAGTGAAGCGAACTGAAAATTATAAAGCTATGGTAAAGATCAGAAGGCAGAAAAAGGTGAGTAAATATAAACAGTGAAGTGAAAGAATGTGACTGGAGAGCAGCGAGCGCTAAATGGCGTATTTCACAAGAACCTGAGCGTGCGCTTCCCTAGGAACCACACACGTCTCTGCAACACAGCTCTCAAATCTCCAGCTAGTTACCTTTTCCTTCCAGATTAATGCTCATTTTAGGATGTCTCAGCTTTGGCTACTGCTGGCTCTAAGCTATTTATTTTCTGAGAGACTGACTTTCACATCATGTAATAAATTGCTGGGATATATGGTGCATGCAGAGACTGCTGGGTACATTTCAACTAAAAACCAGACTAGATCAATATTTCTGCATAGACATATTTCTTTTTCTGGAAGATAAAAAAAAAAAGGCAAAAAAAAAAAAAAAGCCCTAGATGATTTTGTTGGGCTTTTTCCCCACAACAATAACTTCACAGAGAGAAAAATCAAAGTGGTAACACTCTATTTGCTTTCTATTTGATTTTCTTTTCCTTTCTGTTAGAAGTTCACTAAAATTAAACATTTTCAGAATTATTTTAAGCTTAATTAACTTACAAGTAGATGTGGAATTTGACTAAATCAGAAATCAAAGAAACCTTTTCTCATTGCTTCCTTCTGATGCTAAAGATTTTTCCTATTACTGTGATGCAGTATTTTGGGTTTGTGATTTACCCTGTAGAGTAACTCTGGAGCCCCTCATCTGCTGTCACAGCTGTGGCAGTTCCTGCCGTGCTGAGAACTCTCCCATGTTCTAGCTGCTTTGCACTATAAATGGGCAACAACACCGCTTCTTTGCTTGGTCTCTCTGGAATAACTCAAAAATAAACCAGCACATATCAAATAAACCCTACATGTTTTGTGTCTCTCAGATTCTTCGCCATCTGGAGCAGTTTCCTTAGGGCTCAAGAGTCTGTTTCCTGAAGACCACACCCCCACCAGGTTACTGAAGCATGCTTGTCTCTTCCTCTCTCCTCCCCAAAAACTTCCTTTTGAATGTTATGAGTCACTTATATGTTTCCTTATTATTGTCTAGTCAGAAAGCAGTCCCCTGTTAAGGTCTCTTGTCCCTTAACAGTCCTTGAAAAGGTGACAATCCATTTCAGTGTACAGCAGATCCTCAGCCGTGTTAACATTCAGAACAGTAGAGCAGCTTTGCAGCAAATCTTTCCATCATCCCCATTTATTCTGTGCTGGTTTGATTTGCTGTTTTGGTGCACATGAATCATATTCCTTTTGGAGGAAACTAAACCAGAAGCTCTGCTTCAGCTGCACACCAGTGATGCTTCAACCCCTACCAGGGACAACAGAGATCTGTAGGATACATTTAAAGCACATGGCTTTGGGATGTCCAGTCCAGTAAATCAAACTAAATACAATCTGAAGTAAAATGCCAAATCACATGCACTGTAAATGTAGAGCCCTCGCAGCCAGTTGCACTGTCCTACTTATCTGTTCTTACTGTGCCTAATGGCTTGCTTGTGTAGACAAAGTCAGAGATGCATAAAAGGTACAGCAGTTTCCTATCATAATTTTCCTAAAATCAATTATTTCTCATTAGTTTCTGAGATGATTTAAGCTCCTGACTTATGTCTTTAGGCAGTTAGCAATATACAGATGGTATGGTCTACAGTACCTACAGAGCTGAGTTTGGTAGGTGCCTTAATTTGGTGTTACAATAATTAATGGATTTGTATGTGATAAAAAGATGAGCAGAGACATCATCTGTCAATATTTCACCTATTGAGAGCTGTGATTAAGTCCTTGAAGCGTTGAGATGTGGTCAGGCTGTAGAGCAGTTTAGGATAACAAGTGAAGACTGTTACCAGGTCCAATTACTCTCAAAAGGAAATTAAAAGAGGCAGAATGTAATTACTTGAACTGGAATGTAGCCAGCGTGTTGGGGTGATCATTTGCTATATGATCATTAATGGCTGTGGTAGAAAACTGTGGATTTAATGCCACAAAGTAAATATTCATTCTCACCAAGGAGTATGCTCATTAAGAAGAATATGGATGCAGTCGTAAAAGAATGTTAATTGAATCCTGTGTATGGCTGAGCATTCATCTTCTGAAACCAAGTATCAGCGCTAACATCACTCCAAATACATAGAAATGCTGCTTAACATCTAATGGGGACAGGGAATCGAAAAGGCTCTCTGTCATTTTTTTTTTTTTGGTTCTGATGATAAGACATAAGATGAAATTGCCATAGTTAGCGCAGACTGGCCTCTTTTGGATACTACAGAAGCAAATGTATAGGGATGCAAGCAAAACTGGAATGGCTTACCAGAAATTCTAGATACGAAAAGAAGCTTTTGAGGTTTCATGGAAGCCAGAGTGTTTAACAAATGGTGTACTACCTCGTCTTTTGTACTTCTTCTGTCCTGAAAGTAATAGCAAGATTTTGTATGTCAGTAGTGTCTTTCATGCATTTAGATTACCCTTCAATTGAGCTTCATAGTACTCCAAAAGAGGATAAACAATATATGATAATTGCTTTACCTTTTACTGCAGTGCCAGCAAATACATAACCACATTATCAATAGAGGTGTGAAAAAAAATCAATGCTTGACAATTCTTAAGGAATTTGAGAAGGTAAGAACCCAGTTTATACTTTTAACATTTGAGAATAGGAACTTCAGTCCTATGACTATTTCTGTGCAATACTTAGGTCATCAGCTACCAAGATGGTTACACACATCTTTTATATCCAACCACCAGTTCATACTCAATTCCCGTTACAATGCTGGGCACTGCAGCAGTTGCCAGACTTGGAGGACTTTTAAAATACTTTGCTACTGAGAGGTAGTTTGCTCAATTAGTCCCCACAGTGGCCAGTGGCTCTACTTCGCAGCTCACCTGAAGCAGGGCATATCTAGCTGCACTGTGTCTCTTACTTCACATGGGCTCAGTGAGAAAGGTCCCTCTGCTGAAATCTGAGAGCTGCATCCACAGATGCTCATAGAAGAAACAGATTAGTAGGGGCATCTATGAGTCTTTACCAGCTAGAGGAGCACTTTTTAATGAACTAGTTACTGAGGAAGATCCTGAAATGATGTAATTCAGGTGAAAACTAAAACCTAACATCCACTGATGTAGTTTATTGCAAGTCTCTTTCCTTTAAGAGGAAAGCCTTCTGTGCTTGCCAATATTTTGCAATGAAGTCTTGATAGACTGGGAAAACCTTTAAATACAACTCGTGAAGCTTGTTGGTAAAGAACTGACCACTTAAAATGCATGAGTCTTGATCCAGAACTTGCTCAAGTTGATAGGATAGTCTCTTTCACATATGGAGGCAGGTGAGGCTTTCATTCAAGCTTATGAGCTTGCAGGAAGGTCCATCCAAACCCACAGAAAATGGTAAAGACATTTGTGAATGAGATCAGGGAAGAGAGGAATAGCAGTCTCTCCTCTTACTGCTTTCCTGGAAGTCCCACAAGCCTTTTTGTGCTTCTGGAAGAATGAGAGGTAAGAGACCTGCTTGATTTGAATAAAAAAAATCTTGTTAAAAATATGCAAGGCTCTGAGAAAGCTGCTTACATTAGCATGATTATTTAGTCTGGAAAAAAGGACTTCATTGCAGTCATCTTTAGGAGGCCCAGAGTGCCAGCTGCAGCTCCTGAAAAAGGAAATTCCAGCCAGCACAGAGAGTGCTCCTGTTTCCGTTGCCCAGAAGTTGCCTGTGCATGGCTGAGGCTTCTGGAGGCTTCAGGACCCTCTCACTTACTGCTTTTTTTACAGAGTAAGAAAGCAGCTGTCATAAATAAGTGTCCTTTCTGAAAGAAAGGACCAGACCTGCCTTCTGAGGTGCCATTGACAACTTTAACAACCTATCTGGCAGAAGACAGCCGGAAGAAACCAGACCTGGAACTGGCAAAGAGACCTTAAGGTCAGCCCTATTTCAGCACATCACATTTAATAAGGGAACAGACACAATAAATCCCATCATGTCTTTAATAGTTCTATAGTTTGCATACTAGGAAGGGAGAAAATCTGTAGTGTAGTGCATCAAGTTTTATGTCATTCTCTTACTTCTGAGCCTGTAAAAGCAGCTAACAGCACTTAACACTGCTGCTATTGATAAACAGGAAAACATTCATTAAACAGCATAACTCCGAGGAGAAAACTCTTAATTCATCAAACCAGGTTTGTCAAAGGGGGATCCTTTATAGCATCATTACATGAAGGGTATGTTTGTTTGGTTTTTTTTTTCCTTTTTAGCTGAAACTATGACAAGTCAGTCCCTCAGGCACCTTCTAACAGTGGTGGCCATCCCAGAGGTTGTGAAGGATTTTATTGACCACTAGGCATTTCATACTGCTGCCTGGAATGAAGAGGAACTTTATTCTAGCAGAAATATACAGGATACCATGAGCAAACACGGGAGATGGAACATGCTGCCTTATGCAGAAAAAGACCTCCTGTGAATCTACTGCAGTAAATTAACTGCTCTCTGGACCTTCTCTGATGTTTTGTGGCATGAGATGCTGTGCATGGGCAGCTGACAGGCAGACGCATGCTCCAGTGATTGTTAGAATATGAGTTTATGAGAAGCAGAAGATGAAGTAAGACCTGGGCATGTGGGTTGGCTAGAGAGAAGAATTTGAAATGTCATTGTAGTTCCCAAATTTCCTGGTCAGAACAGCTGAGATGAGTAAGAAGAGAAGGAGGCATCTGACTTTGTTTACAGGTATAAGCTTATAGAAAATTGCTTCTTCCACATCCTTCTCCTCTGAGCTTCCAAAGGTGCTCTGTTTTACTTCTACTCTCTTGCAGCTCTCTTCTACTCTCAGCTCATACTGAGGCCTTGGAGCAAAACCACAGTCTAGCTTTCATTTCTAGCCTCATAGCATAGATCCATAAATAAAGTAAACCCCCCTATGGCAGGGTAATCTTCAAGAATGCCGCAGCTTGAATAAGCTTTTATAGCAACACTATAACCCTTTCCTTGCCAGTCAAAGGAAGTTAATCTGATTTATATCTTTTGTTATTATCATTACGGACCACACTGAGAGTGACCAGGTTCCCCCGTTTCCTGGCAGATAAAACACCACATCTGCGAGAGGTAGTAAGAGGCAAATGAGTGGCAGCGACAGTGCACTGACCAAAGCCCTCCCGGCACGGGCAACCTCTTGGACTGTCTGGTCAAGGTGTGGTCATGGCTGCTTGGGGTTTCTCTGCTGCCTGCCAAAGTCCACACCAAAACAAAGGGAAAATCAAATAGGAGGTAACATTTAAGTTTGGTTTTACAATCAAAATGCAAATCTGCTACACAAATATCCTACAGCAGGCAAGTCCGAAGGGAGCATGTTTCATTTTGGATAAGCATAAATTTCTTAAACTAACTTCACTGACATTTGTCTTATGCCAGTTAATTTACTTAGGTCTGCTTTACCATGATCGCACTAAGCACAGATAAAGTTCTCCACACGAAGTTTTACGCTAGCATCACAGATCTTATGCTGTAACAAAAATGGTTTTGTATCAAACTTGCCCTGCACATCACCAACAGCCACCACTGTGCACGTTTATTTGTTCTTGGCAGAACATTTGCTGTCATGGGCAGACTGTGAAGAGCACGAGAATAACCCTTTTACCAGGGAAGATGGGGAGTGGAAGGGAGGAACAAAGGCAGTAACCACCTTGTGCATAATTTTTAGCTGACCCTGGTTATCTGCTTTTTACCATAAAATATTAATTTTATAATATTTTCACAAATATGGGTATTAAAACTATTGAAGGATTCCAACGCCCTTTGAAACTCTTAATGATTTTAGGAGTAGAAGGATAAAATTACTGTAGAAAATTAATCTAAGAAGTTACATATTTTTTTCCAAATTATCCTTTTCTTATCAGTTCTAATCCTCTCTTTCTTTATAAAGCTGGAGGAAAAAAATACTTTTGTAGAGTACTTTGAGGAAGGTATCACTTCTCAGTCTTTATTTACCAATCCTCCCACACCACAAACAATGCCCTTATTTGAAGAGCTATATAGTTTACTTATTAAAAAAAGAAGTTTCAGTCTCCGTTTATGATACAGTCTTTCATCCATAGTATCACAGTTTCTATCACATCTTATGACTGCTTCTGCCTTTCACAACAGATATGTAGATAAAAATCAGCATGTTCTAGTTTCCCTATCTAAACTGTTAAAAATACACATAAACAGAACAATAACATCAAATAGCTCAGCTATTTTTTCCCTCACACTGTGATGATGAAGAGCCCGTTGGGAAGCAGCAACCACCAGCTTCCCAGGTCAGTGGCTGAGTGTGTCTGTAAGGGAGGACAAGAGTTGGTCTCCCACCTTTGGGGAGGGAAGAGTGGAAATGCAGAGAAAAGCTCCTGCTCTCTCATGGGCAGGAAGGAGGGCAATTTTTTTCTGTTCCAGTTAATTACAACTTCAGGTTCTCTCTGAATGCCTTTCAAATACATCTGCTACAAAGCCTTTGGAGCCACTGTTATTTATGAAGTAGGAAAGTGCAACCAATGCAGATTGTAAGAGTTCTTTTCTAAGGAGAAAGCAAGAGGTCTTCACTCTTCCAGCAACTTACCAGGGTTAAAATTATGGTGATTGCACTTGTAGGCAGGCAAATAGTAACTTAGCGTACTATTTAACTGTAGAGGCATGGAACCTACAATGATTAATGGGTAGTTCATTTTCTGTATTTCATTTTAAAGTTTTGAGGCCATAGGGCTCTTTTGAATGTCTGGAAGTTTAACCATTTTCAGCTACCCAGCTGGTACTGGAACCTCTTTCATATAAATAAATAAATAAATAGCCTTTCTGGTCAATCCTCTACATATTACACTATATTACACTATATTTCTCCTAAGCACAAATACAGGCTGGGCGATGAGTGGCTTGAGGCCAATTCTGAAGAGAAGGACTTGGGAGTGGTGGTGAGTGAGAAGCTGAACACGAGCAGACAATGTGCGCTTGCAGCCCAGAAGGCCAATAACCGTATCCTGGGCTGCATCAAGAGAAGCGTGGCCAGCAGGTCGAGGGAGGTGATTCTGCCTCTCTACTCCGCTCTTGTAAGGCCCCACCTTGAGCCCCCAACACAAGAGAGACATGGACCAGTTAGAATGAGTCCAGAGGAGGCCATGAGGATGATCAGAGGGCTGGAGCACCTCTCCTATGAGGACAGGCTGAGAGAGTTGGGGCTGTTCGCCCTGGAAAAGAGAAGGCTCTGGGGAGATGTTATAGCTGCCTTCCAGTACCTGAAGGGGCCTAAAAGAAAGCTGGGGAGGGACTTTTCAAAAGGGCAGTTCATGACAGAACAGGGGGAAATGGGTTTAAACTGAAAGAGGGCAGGTTTAGATTAGATATTAGGAAGAAATTCTTCACTGTGAGGGTGGTCAGACACTGGAATGGAACAGGTTGCCCAAGGAAGTTGTGGATGCCCCCTCCCTGGAAGTGTTTAAGGCCAGGTTGGATGAGGCTTTGAGCAACCTGGTCTAGTGGAAGGTGTCCCTGCTGATGGCAGGGGGGGTGGAACTAGATGATCTTTAAGGTCCCTTCCAACCCAAACCATTCTATGATTCTATGCAAAGCCATCCTGATATATATTGTCCCCAGTATATGTACTGATAGATACTATATAACATTCACTTTCCAGCTTTACTCCAATCTTGACCAAATGGAGCAAAAGAAATGTACACCAGAAACAAACCTGCATCGTCTTGGCTGGATAATTTTCTCCTTTCTAGTTATTGTCCCAGATGTTTACATTGCCATCACTTTGCCCTTCAGCTGCTTAGTGAATGAAGTTGCTGGTCCAGTTCAGAATGATTTCTTCCTGTCTCAGTCTTCTTCCCACAGTTACGATGTTAAGTTTTCTGAAAATATTTGCTATCAGAATACTTAATTTTTAGTATTTCAAAGTAATTGGGCCAAATTCAGAAAGGAAACAAATAGGTATGTATCTCACCTATTGCCTACAATTTAACCTTAAATAACACATGAATAAGCTGCATATATATGAATATGAAATAAAAGAATTAATCTGCCATGCTCTATGTAAGTCCACTATACCCATGATTTATTTTAAATGTCTTTGGGTAGGGTCACCTTCTTTTAGCATGCCAATATGCATGACCGTTTGTGCATGTAGAAGTCAATCATATCTGAAAGAACTGTGGTGCTGGGATGAACACCTTAAATTCTTTTAAAGTGCACCTTTAGATTGCCTTCACACCAAGATTGGTACCTACGTGAAATGGAGGCTGCATAAGAAAAGCTTCTGGAATAAAAGCAGGAAAACTGGCAAAAACTTCACGTTCACTGTGACTTGGTACTTTCCCAACACAACAAAGAAATCTAGACCTCCCTCTCTCTGTGGCCCAGGATGGTCTGCCATGCAAAATCCTGTATTTCACCTGTAACGTTTTTATGATCGTTTATTCAACTCAGTTCTATCATCACAGAAGGATTAGCGGATTGCTAACTTCTAACACATCCCTTCTTCAGGAGGTGCAGACTACTTTAAACAGCTAATCGGCTCACTGGGAGTTAGACACCAAAACCATTTGTTTCTTTAAATGCTCCCAGGTGTCAAGGTTCGTCTCCAGTTACCTTTGTCATTTTGGCCTAGCTCTGCATTTGTCACGTAGAATATCTACAGTTGTGGAAACTGTCAGCGTATAACATTCAAACAGACTGTGTGTGGTGGCGTCTGATAAGATAAGAAAAGTTATTTTGTGATTTCAAGATAGTTTGTCTCCTCTGACAGCTTTCATGTCAGTGTTAAGGAGTTCTTGCACAGCATTTGTCTACATTTCTAGGAAACAAGTATAGCTTGGGAAACAGTTTACTTGATTTTTTTATTCTAATAAAACTAACAAAACTGATTTTTAAATGAAATAAAGATTCTCCAATAAAAAATAGTTAATATCCAAATATGTGCATTTTACTACTGCATTTCTGTCAGGTTTCACTTTCTTTCACTGAAAAATATTTAGTCAGAGAAGAAAAAAAATCACATGATACGGCTCTCACAGAAGCACTGTTATTTTTGTGGTTAGCTGAAATGTTGAGAAACAGTAGTAAGGAAGAATGTTTTGAAAATTTTAGGTTGCCTTCATGGAGATGTGTCCTTGGGATTGTACAGAAAAAAGTAAAATCCCCAAAATACAGCTTTCATTCTGCAGTTTCATTCTGGCTACTGTTCTTGTAAGGACATAATTTCCGGCACAGGAAAAGGCTCTTCCTTCTCTTTAACAGAGATGGTCCTGTTCTCATTTTCTTTATTTTCTGTTTATTTTGGACCAGCACATCAAGGACTCCCATAGCGTGTTACAATCATGAGGACATAATACCTGCATTACCTGCTGCAGGCAATGCCCCTCTATTTTATTTGTATCTATTCCAAGATCAAAAGTTTTCATCTAAGCAAGGTGAGTCCAGTATGACCTTATAATGCCCTGTAAGACACTTGCAGAAGAAATCTTGGTTCATACTGTCATAGTTTGCAATTCCTGAATGTATTCTTCAGCATCCAGTCATGCGTGAGGTCTGCTGCATATCTATGCCATGAAGCAGTGCCTCTCTGAACTTACTAAATGTGTTCTGGAGCACTCATCATACGTCCCATGCCCTCTGTTCAGACCACAGTGGTGGTCACTGCTCTGCAGGGTTGTGCTTTTAAAATGTAAGTCTCCTAAGAAGTAGGGTTGCAATGAGCATTGTAAGGCTGATGCTTGGCCACATTCTGATAAAATATTAATGAAATCAATTGGAAATCAATGTAAGTTTTACTCCCCATGTCAGTGCTAGAATTAAGCCAACACCAAACACTTCTGAAATATTTGAATGTGCAAAGCTTCACTTGGTTGCAAGGGAGAGCCACGCAGAAATGAATTGTCCAGCCCAAATCTGTTGCTGAAGTTGCTACGCTCTCTGACAGCAGCATCCAGTTCCACATGCTAATTCTTATCCTGCTTTGTGATAATTTCCAGCAGTTCTTTTTCTCCTACTGCCTGTACAACTGCAGCATGGCAGTTTGCTCTGCCCCACATCCATGCTAGCTTTCTGCCACTCCAGAAACCGTGTGAACAGATGTGTTAAAAGTCCACATCTCAACATCCTTCAGCGGGGCACAGAGTGGGACCCCCCTGACTGCCCAGTGCTAACGCTGACCCAACGCAGCAGCACACACTGGGACCACACTGCATGTGGGAGCTGGGATGGGGGCTTTGCTAAACTGCTGGCTGTCAGGCAGGGATGGAAGTCTGCTAGTACCTTGAAGTACTCCTGAAATTTACAGGAACTATGGTTAAAAAGATTCAGGAATTTGCTGTAAGTCCTGTCCCTTTCCAAGTTTTCTCTGCTAAAGAGAAGGCAATGTCTGTTTTTTTCTGAACTGGACACAGCATTCTCTGTTCAATGGTGTGCTCTGGAAACTTGGTTTACAAACTTTTGCTAGCACCTTAGAAAAATATAACAGCATATTTACGGTTCCTAAGTACGGGTCCTAACTTTGTGTTTGGGCAGGTGAGTTTTGGAAATTTTGGACAAAAGTACTGAGGGCTGCTGGAATCCATTTTAACAGCTAATATGTTGAACTTCTAAGTAGGTGAGATTGTGTCAGTAAATCTTTTCAAAAGATTGAACTATTTTTTATTACATTGAAGATTTTTCCTTTATCAGAATGAAGAACTGAAGAGGTTTAATAAATGCCCTTCTCCCGAGAGTCTTTTCCCTTTGAAAATTTTACCTGTACTAACATCTAAGGGTCCAATTCACAGATCATGGACTTGGTGAAAATGTTCCTGTTGAATACAAGGAGAGGTCTGACCCAGGCCCAGGGGGGAAGACCCAAAGCCATCATTACATGCAATGCTCGTCAGCCTTAGGTACCACATAGCAGATCATTTTAACAGGTTTTGTGCATGGGGTTTTTGTCTTTGGTGTTTCCGTGGTGTGTGGCTGAATTGAACGTTATAAATACCAAATGGACCTGTGGTCAGACTGCTGTGGCTGCAGCATGTACAAGGGAAAAAGAGAAAGGGGCTGTTAGAAACTTATAATTTTCCTCACTTTGTTTTCTGTGTATTGAACTTTTAAGATTTTAATATCTGTGTCTATATTTAGAGGCAGCTGCCAGTCTCTTTGGCTGCAGCACTTCACAGAGCACAGCCATACTGCGCTGGCTCTGGTGCCCCGCTTTTGTCCTCATTTTTTTTTTCCTCAGGTAAGTTGTGCATGTAAATACATTTTGCTCCCTGTGCTGTAAAACTGAAGAACCACAGGCTATCCAAAATGAGGGAAATAACTTGCCACTAATAAGTGGATTTCTCAGAAACGTGATTTAAGAAGTCTTGACTGGAAATCAATTAAAGTCCATCACAGGGTATTTGAACTTCAAGACATTTTAGTATGGAGCTGAAGCAAGAGAAAATACCATCAGAGTCCTTTACAACAAAAAGATCCAGTGTTTTTACAAAGAGATAAAAGCAGACTTTCCAAGGACAGAGCAGCACTCCCTCCCCTCAGACTTTTGCACAGGATTCAGACTAAACAACCTGAAGTTAATCAAGATTTTTCTTCCTCTTTTCATTCTCCTTTTCAGTAAACCCAGAAGTTGTGCTGTGCAGCATCTCTCTGGTTTGTGTGAACAGCAAAATCAATTGTTTTCTTACAATTCTAGTAATAATTTTAACCTCTATTCTGCTTATGTCCCAAGACTGAGGACATCAATAGTACTGTAATTTTCTTGTCCTATCCTTGTTATTTTTCCATATCCAACTGTGCTTGTGATGTTTGATAAAAATTCAGTCTGTTAATTACCTAAACAGGATTATACCAAAGAACTAGTCATGCCAAGCCCATCTTTGGCCTCCAGGCTCATCCTTGCCCCACCATTTACAGTATAAAGCTGTTCTGGCAGCATGGCCTGCTGTACATTTTAATACTGCAGTACATGATCATAATTAAGAGACAAAGAAACAGGAGTTGTGTTGCAAGTCACCACATGACTATACAATGGTTATTTGAAGTAATTTGTTGTGTAATTGCTTGAAACTCTCTTGGAGATTTTTGAAGCATTTCAGAGGTGTTTTAAGGGGATTGCTTTAAAAGATTAGTGGTTAGAAATTAATAAATGCAATAATTTAGAGTCTTTTTGCCCATTTTATTAACAAAAACCTGAACAATTCATGTTAACATTTAATCACTGCTGCTTTTTTTTTTTTGCCTTTTTTTTTTTTTTCCTGTGACTGCTGAAACACAGTGCCTATGTCAGACTCTCTCCTGTTACCCACTCATGGACAGATATAGTGAAAAATAATTCTTCCATTTTAGGGCTCTCTCTTCCATGCTTTATGGTCAGATATATTTTCCCTGTAGCCTAATATCCTAATTCACTTAATGTGGACTCATCCTCAAGGTCCATATCTTTCAAGTGGTTTGTAGGATATTATTTAGTGATTAATACTGAATATAGGTGACAGTGTATCATATCCACTGACAAAGAGTACAAAGCATACACAAGAATAGTGGGGTTTGCAAGAGAACGATAACAGGCTGCAATACAAAGCAAGAAGCAACACACGGTTCAGTTTTACAGTGAAACTTGAAATGATCCATGTTTGTAGTACAGATTTAAAAACAAAGATAAAAGAAATAAGGCCAGTTGGGGAATTAAACGTCTGGTGGAGGAAAAGTGAGAGAATGGGAAAGACAGTTCTTTAGAAGGTATCAGGTTGCACCTGGAAAACAGGGAAGCTAAATTTAACCAGCAAGGAGATGTTTGCAACCATACAACTTAACAGTGTGGTTAAGCAACATAAAACCACTGAAATCAGCCATAGATTTGGATATTTAACGCCTCATGTCCCAGGAGCTGACTCAACAATAGCACAGTAATATTTCAATGTACATTTTACAATGTATTTCCCTTGCCAATGTGCTTAGGACAAGTTATAATTAGATACAATAATTAGGAGCATGGTAATATATTTTTTTGAGTTGAGTGAGTGAGTGAGTGTCTTGCAGTAAAGATACACACTTCTTGCTTGTTGAATTTTCCCTAAGCTATTCCCCACTCTATCCAAATCTCAGCCACCTACACTTCTGAAGGGGCTAATCCTTAGATAAACTAGACATACTGTTGAAGATGAGAGTTTGAAATTTTGGTTTGTGTAGTCCCATGACATTATGGTTATTACACACGTATTTTTTTTTGAGGTTACAGCTCTGAGAAAGTGACACTAGATTTTTGTGCAAGGGCTATCATGTAGGAGTCGGCAGAAATTGTTCTCTTGACCTGTTTATTAGAGGTCACATCATCTCCGATTTTGTTATCTTCTGCTGGCCACGGCATGGTCACTAACAGAGGAACTGCATATTGACACGAACAGTCCTGCTCTGCAGGCTGGGTCCTGCTGCCTCCTTTCTCAGATGCAACTATGAAGCCCTTTGGAAGGACAACGGCAGGGGATCTGCCTGTGTTTATCAAAAGGTGGCCAGTATGATTAGCCATTTTAATCTAGAGTTCTGGCTACTTGGATAGGACTTCCAGGTTTTCCAAGCTGCCACAGAAACACTTGTGAAGATTTAGCAGGGGAAAAAAAAAGGAAGGCAGAAATCTTGGAAAGGCAGTAGTGTTCAGGGGACAAAGTTTAATCCTCATTAGGTGGTGTAATGTTGAACATGATTTGCTGTGCTGCAGCTTTGTTAGTCAGCTAACGGCTTGATTTTACAATTGTGCTCACATACAGTTCATATTTTTATTTAAGAAATCCCAATAAAGGTAATATGCCTTGTGCTGTAGCTATGGCTTGAAAAATAACTGAGTTAAAGCTTAGTTTCTTCATATGGCATTTAAACTCGAATAGTGGTTTTTTTTTTCTTTTATTGATCTTTTGAACACTTCATTTGATACCAAAACTAGAATCAAGCTAAATCTCCCTTTCCAAATACTTAAGGTGCTAAACTAATCTGAATATTGAAAGATCACCTTTCATCTACAATGGGCTAAAACAAAACCTCCATTACCCTCCATCTTCCTGAAATTTGGAGCCTATGTACAAGGCTGTGAAAGAGAACATCTGAACTGTGATGCCACACCTTGGCTACAAATTGCTGCCTCTTCTAGGCAAGAGCATTTTCTTCTATATATCGCAGACCCTCTGCTTTTTACTGTGAAATAATGAAAATGATGCAGTAGAATCCAAATAGCACAAATACCCTGTATTGCTTCACTGCCTGCACCAAGTGTGGTTCTGGTGATGGTGGCACTGCCCTGTCAAGGGAACAGAAATGGCTTTGCTCTAAGTGCTCTAAGTTCAGCCAAGACAGGCTTCTGATTTCTCACCCTGGCTATGCTACGCAATGTGATTAAATTAGATCTCTTACATTGTTCACTGACTTCTGGTAAATTACACCTTTGATTTCTGGTCCAATGAAAAGGTGCTAATTACCTTTTTAAGTGCTCATTTAATGTTCTGCAGTGACATAAAGCATGAGTGCAGCTGCCTGCATGCCTGAACCTTCCAGAGGTTTCTCCCTGGCTGCTCGCTCTCATCAGCCTTTTTTGTTTTTCCTCTGCTCCTTCCCTCTGTCCCTCCAAGGCACCTGCTGTGTGCCAGTTCTACAGCTGAATTAATCTACAGCATTGTTTGCTGCAACTAGAATCACAGAATCACAGAATGTTAGGGACTGGAAGGGGCCTCTAAAGACCATCTAGTCCAACCCTCCTGCCAGAGCAGGATCATCTACAGTAGGTCACACAAGAACATGTCCAGGTGGGTTTTGAATGTCTCCAAAGAAGGAGACTTCACAACCTCTCTGGGCAGCCTGTTCCAGTGGCCTGTCACTCTCACAGTGAAAAAGTTTTTACTTATGTTTACATGGAACCTCCATTTTAACCAGCTCAATTTTAACCGATTAAAAAAAGAAAAAAAAATTGTCGTCTTGTCTGGGCCTTATTGCCCAGCTCGTATTATGATTTTTCTCTTAGATTGAGCTTAGCAGATCTCAGTTTGCAAATGGCTTCTCCTACTCTTGCCTTGAGAAAAGGTTTATCTGGGGAAGCATTTCATCCAGCCATACGTGGCCTGCACCTCCCTGTTTATAAATGCTCTCTGCTGTCACCTGCACTGATGTGGCTAGCGCCACTTGGAGACCAAGGAGTCCAAGCCCCCCACCAGCACTTGTGCACACACAGCACCAGGAAGAGGCTGGAGCCTGCGGCTGTTCTCCCCTTGTGAGTAGCACCCAGCCTGGGCTCCACGTCTCCAAAGCGGTGGGACCCTGGCAGAGCCTATGGCTGTCCAGAGCCCTGGGATGGCTGGGACACAGTCCTGCCCTCAGGCTTCTTCTCACTTCAGTCCAGATGCCCTAGAGGTCGTGACAGTGACCTCAGCATCTCAGCTGAGTCACACCAAAGCTGTGGCTGTTCCCTGGCCCTGTGCCAGCTCGGCTGGGGACACTGGAGTGGTCCCACAGAGCAGTGTCGCAGCTGCTCTGTGGTAGCCCCCTTCTCCCCTCTCTGGGAGCAGCTCCTCTGCACAGGCGGGCCAAGGCACAGCTCCCTCTGTATCAGTTCTGAACTCAAGTGTTCAGGTGTGGCTTACTGCAACAAAAGCAGAGGCTTTAAATGCAGTTGTAACTTGAGTGCATGTGACTACATTCTGTAAAAAACCTGCCAGATTCTAACTGCTTGTATTTGACTGGGGGAAAAAACCCAAACACTGCTTTTTCTTTTGCTAACTGCCAGCCCTACCAGCTCCTCTGGGGTCTTTCCTGTGCTCAGGTGCAGCAGCAAGCAGCCTCAGCACTGCACCCTGCAAGCTGGGTGCCCCCAGCCTTTGCTCTCCCTGAGCCCGGAGCCGTGAGCTGGGCAGGGTCTGCTCAAGGCTCAGGGTAGCCCTGCCCCTGGCAGGTCCCAGGCTTGTACAAAGCTGATAGCCAAAAATACTTCAGTTTCCTTTAGTTTTATAAATGGGAAAAAATCCAGTGTGGAATGGTGGTGGCACAGATCGCTCTCAGTGCCCTGCCTCTGTGGGACAGACCTGCTGATGAACCCACATCTGTATTGGGGATGGACCAGGCTGAGGTTATTTTACAAGAGATTTTTCCCTTCCCATTTTAAACATTTTTTAAGCCTTTTTCGTGTTAGCTTTTTTTTGCAACAACCCATCGGTTATGGCTCGGCAGGAGCTCTGCTCACCAGTAACACACAGAGCCATGCTCCCAGCAGCTCTTCCCAGGACAAAATGTGTTCAC
>NW_010320319.1:32303-34705 GCF_000700745.2 Antrostomus carolinensis
GATTTCTTTTTAAAAGCACTGGCTTATTTTTTGTTGTTACTTCCAAAGAAGATTAAATATGCCCTAATTTGAACTTGAAGAATTATTTTGCTTTCACTCAAACATCCAGCTATGCTATATGAAACCCAGGCTTGTAAGGTTATTGCATGAGAATTGGATTGCCCTACCTCCCTCCTGCAGAATCCTGCTGCCAGAGGTTTTGTTCCCTAATCATTACCAGGACAAATATACCTGGGTGCTATGATGAAGCTCAGTTATTCAAAAAAAGGAAAGAAAATAAAATGAACCCATAAATCAGAGATTTCAAACAGCATTTAACTTGCTTAACCATTACTCGCTTGCTAAGTGCTAGGGACCCCATAGATATTTGTGGAAGGCAACCCACCACAGTGAAGCTATTCCATCTGAAAGAGTGGGCACCTACACCATGCACTTGCTTGGTGCTCTGTTTTGTTCCTAGACCCTGTTTTTCCAGTTGCCCCCACCATGACACATACCATTTGCTACTGCACTCCTTTGTGGAGATGAAGCCCCTGCAGAGTGGACAGGGGCTTCACTCCCAGGCGCCACACCAGAGACAAAAGAACGTGGATATATCAAAGTTTGTTCCCTAATCTGAAGCTGGGCAACCAGTACCTCAGTGGGGTTTGTGCCCTCAAGTGCCTCCGCATTGCCTCAAGCTGTACAACACACCTCCATGCAGCAAGCTGTATTTGTACCATGCTGGTGGCCATCAGTGCAGCTTCTCATCATTGCAGGCACTTTGAACCGAAATGTTTCTTTTATGTATGCATGCTGAAATCACTGATTCTGTCACCGGACAGCCTGGTGAGGCCCACAACTATGTGTTTTGACATGGCCAATCCACTCCAAAAGGCTGAATCCCAGAGCATTGTGCATATGATTCAGCACAATCCACTTGACTTGTGGTCCCGCTTGGGATGGGCAGTAAGAACGTTTTCCTATTCATTGTTATCAATCTTTCCAACCTAGACCTCCATAAGCCCTTTCCTGCACTCAGCCCCTGCACATTGAAATAGTGTTTCCAGAGGTATCCTGATGAGGCCAGGAGGATGTAAGGACATTCAAGGACCAAAATAAAAAGATTTTTTTCTGGAGCAGCACTTCTTTCTAATTTCTTTTGATATGTCTGCATTGAACAGTAAAACAATGTTGACCTAACCATGGTAGTCTTCAGATTTTAGTCTTTTCCAAAACTTTATACAGTCCTTTATAGCTTGTGTATCTCTTCACAGCTCTGAAATGTGTAGGATTGAGCATAAATAAGAGAGTGCTAAAAGTGGAGAGACCTTCCCAGGTATTAAGAAAGATTATTCTATACATAGATCTACAGAAAACTATTCAGACTGATTTTTTTATTTAGATGTGAGTTGGGGAGAATTAGTAGGTAGCCGTGATGCTTATGAGCTATTTATGGCCAACTTGTGAGGTGGGGTTTGTTTGTTTTAAAGGAAAACATCAGTGCATTAAAATATGTGAGTGTAACTGAAATTGTCTTAGGCATAATTTTTCTCACTAAAAACGTATTTTTACTTTTCAACTAATGTAATTTGGTTTAAAGGAGTACTGAGAAGTCAAGTCATTCTTTTAGAGTAGTATTTATTTTCATCCTGAGAAGATATGAGGGTCAAACTGTTAACACACAACTTTTTTGAAATATGCATTGATATATTACTGATAAAATCCGTTCCCCAAAGGAGACATTTGGTTTTTAGCTTTTCAACTACTTTTTTTAAAAAAATTATATTGAGGAACAATCGAACTCTCATCTGGGACTTTTTTCATTGACATCAGTATGATGGCTTTGAGCTTTTATAAAAAAGAATTAATTAAGGATGCTGATTCATGATTGAATTGGATTCAATTTTGGTGGCTTCTGATCCTGACAGGAGTCACAACCAGAGACCCCTCCTGCTGCAGCTCACAGCCAAGCATGTTAACATAAATTGAAATCAATGGCTGTTGGAGTTAATACACCATGTTCTGAACTGTGATGGCCCAAGAGCTCCAGTGACTTCTGCCGGAGGGGTGGGATGGCCATCATGAAGCAATAGCTTTTTCAGTGGTCCAGAGTCTGCAAATTCCCTTTGGTGTCTTACTATCATATAGCTACAGTTTGAGAAGTTGGATATTAAATATGGATGTGGATTAAATGTGGATGGTCACACTCAAAGAGTTGTGGTCAACAGCTTAAAGTCCAAGTGGAAACCGGTGACGAGTGGTGTCCCTCAGGGTTTGGTATTGGGACCGGAGCTCTTCAACATCTTTGTCAGAGACATGGACAGTGGGATTGAGTGCACCCTCAGCAAGTTTGCCGTTGATACCAAGCTGTGTTGTGCGGTTGACACAGTGGAGGGGTGGGATGCCATCCAGAGGGACCT
>NW_010320320.1:0-10050 GCF_000700745.2 Antrostomus carolinensis
GGCTGTTTTGGTTGTTGGAGAGGAGATGAGAGGTGATGTGGAGCTGCAGCAGGCATGGCCTGGCAGGCAGTGGTGGCCCGAGCAGCCCCAGTTTGGCAGTAGGGAGCGGGACCCCCAGGGTGCTGTGGGGTGGGCATCCCTCCGAGATGTCACCACCCTCACACCAAAGAATTTCTTCCTCACATCTCAGCTCCATCTCCCCTCTTCCAGTTTAAAGCCATCACCCCTTGTTCTGTCACTCCCTGCCCTTGTCCAAAGTTCCTCCCCAGCCTTCCTGGAGCCCCTTCGGGTACTGGGAGGCCACTAGAAGGTCTCCCTGGACCTTCTTTTCTCCAGGCTGAACAGCTCCAACTCTCTCAGCCTGTTCTGCTTCAGTGGAGCCCAGGAGGAAGCCTTGGACTCTGGTGTCCTGGACATCCCAGTGCTGCCCTGACTCTCCAAGCAGGGCAGGTGCATCTGAGCCAGCCCAGGCTGCACGGACCCCTTCCTTGGAAAGGACACCATGGTCCCTTCCCACCAGGGACAGGCAGGCTTGTGCCTGTTCCCCTCCTTCACCTCATGGTGGTGATTTGACTCCCCCAAGCCAGGATCCTTGTGTCCCTCAGCATCCCTCAGCTGCTGCTGGCCCTGGATCCCAGCTGTGACCACAACTCTCCTTGGGCAGCCCGGAGCCAGCCCTGTGTCCCCACCCTCCACACCCTTTATCAAGTTCCTGCAGCCTTCCCCCCCTGCCTGCCTGGGCCCTCTGCCAGGTGGGACTGGGACAGAGAACATGGCAGGCTGCCTGCAGGCCACCTGGCCACCCTGCCCGGGCACCACCAGCTCTTGGCTGCTCACCATTTCAGGGTGCTATCTGCTGTCCACCCTGGCTTCTTTGGCAGTGTGCAAACCCACGGGGAATGGATGCCCTGGGCACGAGGGGGTCCAGGCATCTGGGCAATGCACAGCCATGCTGAGGTAACATGGGAAATGCCTTCAAACAGCTTCTCCCAGAGTTGTGATGGAGCAGCAGAGCAATCCCTGTGTTTGCTGCAGTGCTGTGGCCGTGCTGACGGGGCTGCTTCCAGCACAGGGATCTGGCTGGCTCTGCCTGGGCACTGCCAGTGTTTGCTTCTCCTCGCAGATGCATGGAGGAACAAAGCCAGCCTGGGTGTAGGAGACACCTTGCATGGATCCAGCCCCTCTTCCTCCTTGCTTGTGCCCCATGGGCACCTCCAAACCACACCAACAGGCTCTGAGCCCCAACAAGCAGTGCCAGGATAGGGCTGTGCCAACATCCTGGAGGCCAAGCACTCCCATGCCCACACTGGGGACCCCTTGGCCTTTCTTCCTCCTTCTTGAATCTCTTCTCTTTCCGCAGGTAGCCCTGCAGCCTGTGCCCAAAGCCCTCCTGCCCTGCTCCAGCCCTTTGCATCAGGGTTGTTAATCCACCCTGCAGCCACGTGACAGGCAGAACCATGACTGTGACCATCTCAATAAGCTTTTGGTGGTTTTGGGGCAGAAGGGTTGGGCAACAGGATGAGGAGACCTTGGGGGACAGCAGCCTTGGAGGCACAACTGCCTGAAAGAAGATGGGTCTTTCAGGCTTTCTGCCTTCCCACGGCCCCTTGGTTGGCCAAAATGCCTATTGAGGGCTGTGCAGGAAGCTCTCCCTGGCCAGGAGTCACCTCGACTATCAGGAGTTGTTTCTGGATGAGAAACAGTCCAGCAGTGGCTGCCAGGCGGGATGGGATGGGCAGTGTTCAGAGGAAGTGGAGATGGGATGGGATGGGGCAGGGTGGTATGGGATGGGGTGATGTCCCAAGTGTGCCAGAAGGACCAAGCACTGCTGGGCCACCTCTAGTCCCCTAAGATGCCCCTGTCAGGAAGCAGATGTTGGGCTGAGACAAGATCTGGTGCTAAAGGACACATTCCTGATGCTGAAGAGGGATGTAGGGAATGAATAGCTGGAAAATACTGTGCCAAGGCAATGTGGGGTATGTCTGGACCCACCTGCCCAGGGATGGGGCAGCCCAGAGGCTGGATTCCTGGGCACTGCTAAATCAGTGCTGCAAGGCAGTACCCAGAGAGCTGCTGCTGACCTTGGCCTTCTGCTCATGGTCACGGAAAATCCCATGGAGCTGGAGAACCAGAGAGAGACCTTGCACCTTGTGGTGACTTCTACCAAACTGTTGTCAGATGGAGAGAGTCATGAGCAAGTCTGAGCACCCAGCTGCTCAGTTGTAAAGAGTCGTGCAGGACAAACAGTTTTCAATGAAACAGTTTTCAATAACTTTTTTCCCAACTGCTGATCAAAACCCAAAGTAGCCACAAAAAATGCTCAAGATGTGTGGTAAGAAACAACCTGGAGCCCCTCAGGTCACTTTTTCCATGAGATGAGCCTCTAAACAGGCACGGCCCTGGGGAAGATGTGGTCTATGCTGGCTGGGTTCCCTGCACCTGGTCCTATCCTGGATTTTCCTCATGGCTCCAGTCCTCCCATGGCTGGAGAGGACTCAGCCCACCCAGTGCTTTCTTCTTCCTCCAAACTCCCCTTGGTGCAGGGCGGTCCTCCATCCAGCATCCTTGCTCCCCCCAGATGGCACTGAGCCCCCAGCCCGTGCTGTGCTCAGAGGGGTCCTGTGCTGCCTGCCAGGGGCTGAGCCTCTCGCCCAGGCACGGTGCCTGTTGCAAACCCCAGGCAGCTCCCTTGGCACGGGATACTCCCATCCAGCTGCAAAGATCTTGCTCAAATCACAGAATCAATCCCAGAATTGCCTGGACTGGAGAAGACCTTTAAGATCATCGAGTCCAACCGTTAACTGACAAGTCCCCTATGACTAACCCATGTCCCTCAGCACTATGTCTACACAACTCTTCAGTCCCTCCAGGGATGGGGACTCCACCACTGCCCTGGGCAACCCGTTCAGATTACTCCAGGTCACTTGCTGCAAGGAGCTGGGAGAGGTGGCCAAACCCTGGGGTCTACATCTGTGCCACAAACTGGGAGGCAGAGGCCAGTGGCAATGGCTTCTCCTTGCTTCTCAGCTCCACTGTCCTCTGCCACCCTCTAAACTGCTTTGCAGCCTACAACCCCAGCAGGACACAGGGGACACTGCAGGAAGGTGTCCCTGTGTCTCCAACAGCTCTAGGGCATGAGGAGGATTTTCCCTGGCTATGAACTCCCTGTTAAGCACAAGGTGTCCCTCTGGAAGGTGCATGTCCTGAAATCTCCTGTCCCTGTGCCTTGGCAGCTTTGGCTTCGCTGTTACTTGCGTCTGAGCCCCTTATCTTGCTGCCCCACCCAGCACGGTGCTGGCCCTGGCATCCCCAGTGCCAAGGCCGTGGGCTAATCACAGCCCCGTGCCCAGGCCAGCACCGTGGCTCAGGGGACAATTGGAGGAAGCTGTGTCCCTCAGCAAACCCTGATATTTCTTCTGGAAGGGACAACAGCCAGGAGACCTGGCAAGGGATGAGGCCACATGTGGGGACTGGCATGGTCCCAACCATCAGAGCTGGAGCTGTGCCCTCCCCTGCCCCACATGCAGCCCCCTGCCCGGACCCCCAGACCTGCCAGAGGGTTCAGACATGGTGGGGCCCTGGGCGTGCACACTGCTCGCTGCAGGGCTCCCACAAACCCACGTTCACTGGATTCATGTGGCGATGGCAGAGACACACGTGCCTGTCCTCACGCGTGAACCTGCTTGCACAGACCTGGCCATGGCAGGACCACACGCACACGTGAACACAGACACATGAAGACAGGGTCCACGCTTGTTAGCGCAGGTGCGAGTCATGCACATGTCTCAGAACACAGACACAAGTCAGGGCTGTGCACAGGAGCACCCAGACAAACATGCACCAACGGGACGTGTCCACACACACACATGTGTGAGAGGAGGTGCAGCAGTGTGTGCACGTGTGTGTGTGTGCTCACGTACAGCCACGGATGTCCTCCTGCGATGCCACCCGGTGCCTTTGCACACACAACCCCAAAGCTCTACCTACACCCGCTGCAGAGCTCAGCGTAGGTGTCATGCTGATGCACCTCAACACCTTCTGCATGTCCTCAGGTCTGGAGAGCCCTCAAATCCCTGCCCAGGCTCTTTTCCACCCAGCAGTCCCCTTGGCTGCCTCTGAAGCCCAGGTGCTGTGGGGTCCCCAGCTCATCCTGCCTGTGCCTGGCAGGGCAGGTCCTCGTGGCAGGGCTGCCCACTTGGCAATAGGTGACGTGCTGGAGCAGAGCCGGCTGTGCCTGCGCCGCGTCGTCCGGGATGCTTGGAGAAGGCAGAGGGAGTTCAGCTGAGGAGGACAAGCTCCTTAAAAGGCTGGAGACGTGCAGGCAGCCGAGGCTTTCCCAGGCAGCCAGGAGTTCCTGGAAGTTGGGTCCCGGTGCCAGAGAGCGAGTCCTGGAGAGCTGGGCGGGTGAGCCTTCCTGAAAGGAGTCACCCTGTGCCAGATCTTGCCCAGCCATGGGCTGCCCCGGTGGGGACGGCTGCTCTGCCGGTGTGTCCCCTGATTGCTCCCATGGGCAAGGGCTGTGTGCACAGCCAGCACCACGATCTCCACCACAAACTCACCTCCCGAAGGAAACTGACCTCTTGCCCAGGCTTTGCCTTGGCCGACGTGTGGCCAAAGATGGCTGTCATCACCATCCCCGTCCCCGTCCCCAGCTCGGTGCCTCTGCTGGCCCCGATCCCCAGCTGGGAAACTGTCCCAGGCGCAGGCTCGGGTACCTGCCAACCAGGATGTCCTGCAGCTGATAATGGCCCTTAGCTCATAGCCTTGTAGCTCCTTCTCATGCCGTGTGTCCTCTTGGGCTCCCAGTAGCAAGGTGGGTTCTCACAACCTTCCTTCTGAGTGGGATAAAGGTAGATGTGTCCCTCTGTTTTAGTCTCCCTGTGACCTGGGAGCTGTCCAGCTTGTCTCGGCCTCACCACATTCTTGGGATGCCCAGTGTGTATCCTCCAGTAGCCTGTCCCAGGGACCAGAGACACCTCCAGTCCCACATGGACACTTGAAAAGTGCGTACTCCCCATCTGAGACATCCCTTGGAAGTGGCCAAGGCATTTTTTCCTTGGAAGCTGTGATGAAACCCCAACCATCAGGTCCCTCCAGCAAGCCAAGACCATGCAGTACTCCTTTCCCCTCCTCTGAGGGGTCCAGATCCTCCCACCACCAGCATCAGCAACCAGTTCAGCACATGGCTGACAGGAGATAGTCATGAGAGAGTGGACAGCCTCCAGGACCTCGGAGAACTGCATGGAGGCTGGTGCACAGCTCCACCATGGGTCTGTGCTTCCCAGGAGAGGGAGAGGACAAGGCCACACGGTGGGCAAGCAGCAGCAGAGAGGAGGCAGATCCCAGCCCCCAGGATCCTATCTCCTTGATCCCAGGAGCCCAGCCTTGGTGACCCCAGGATCCTTTTGACCCTTTGATCCTCTCGACACAGCCATGTCATGTTTCTGGCTTAGGGTTGACATATGCAGCCTGTCTTTGCCCTGGGGGCTTCCACCAGACAGTCACCTCTTGCGGCACAGCTGCCATGGACAGCTCTAAGCACAAAACCTTCTTGCAGCATCATGCCATGCCTGTTTTATCTTCCTCCAGTTCACAGTGTCACTCGTTCACTGCTCTCCTGAAGCCTCCAGACCCACCATATTCCTTGCTGTGCCTTTTGTTCTCCAGGGATGTTGATGACCTGGCCCCAAAAATGCACTGTAAAGAGCTCTGCCAGCTGCTGTGTCTGGTCCTCCAGCACACCCTGTCCTCTTCTTTACAGCCCAAATGATCTCGTGTCACCCTCCTTCTCCTCCAGCCTTCCTCATAATTACCTCTTGTCTAAAGAAAAGAAAAACCTCAACCCGAAAATGAGCTTTGTTTTTTTTTCCGAAGATGCCAAGTCAATCTGGTACAGTCTATCCCTGATAAACAGCCCTCCCTCGGGGCCTCTTGGGATCAGAAATAGCGCAGGGGCTGGACCTGCTTGGAGCAAACATTCCTCTCTGCACACACATGTCTGCTTCCCCTGGCCGCCAGCAGCCCGGCTGTCCCCCGGGGAGCTGCAGGGCCTCGGGGACCGGTGCCACCATCGCTTCCTGCAGGTCCCGTCGGTGTGTGGGGAGGGGGAGCCGTCCACCTCCAGGCAGCCTCCACTGTGACAAGGCTTGGCCAAGCGCGCAGATTCTGCAGGGAAAAATATTTATTTATTAAAGTGTGTCACCGAGTCGTGATAATCCCCGAGGGGCAGCCGGTAAATCCCTGCTGACCCGCGCCACGCTGACCCCGCGGTCGCTCACTGCTGGTATGTGCTGCTAATCCCCCCCGGCACCTCCCCGGGGAACGGTCACTGCTGGAGTGGGGTGGATCTGAGATGGTCCCATTGGCTCCTGGGGAAGGAAAGCACAACTGTTCGGGTGCCCCCATGGCCATGGGGCTCTGGCATGTGGCCACTGCTCCACAGGGCTCTCTGGTCCAAGGGGAGCTGTGGGATCCTCCCTGGAGTTCAGTCCCAGACCAGTTCCCTTGCTGGGACCACTCACAGGGCACTGGGACCAACCCAGTGCTCCCAAGAGGAGTTGCCTGTTTCCAGCCCTTGCAGCACTGTTGGGTGAAAAGCTCTTGTGCTTCACACAACGTTCATTGCTCTCTGAAGCATTGTCCTGATGGTCCTTCCAAAGACTTGTGGTTTTCCATGATTTCTGTCCCCTTTACCTCACCAGGGTTTCAGCACCCACATCTGACCATGATGAGCTGGCCCTTCCCAGCTCCCTGCTGGAACACCAGCTTCTGCCTACCTTGATATACCTGGGACCTTCCCTCCCTGTCACTCCCTGGGGACATAGTTTCATCCTCTTCTTCAAGAGAAGCTGCTTAATGCAATCAGTCTCTTGAAGGACTTCAAACACAACTGCGTGAATAAAGACAGGGAGCCCCCAAACACCACCCACTACAACGTCTTTGTGGACACCATCAAGTGTCCCTTGTAGCTCAGTGGCTGCTGATGCTGTCTGCTTTCTTCTCTACCATAATTTTTTGTGACTCTTTGCTGCCCTTTCATCCAGCCAGTCTCCCCTGTGATGGATGTGAGCTGAGCACAGCCCTCGATGGGGGCACACCAGGACACTCACAGCCTTCCCACTTCTGCTCCAGCTCCCCTGTGTCACTGCTTTAGGGAGTGTGATCACAAATTACCTGCCAGACCCCCAAGCTGCCCTCTGGGAGGGAGACCCTCACCCATGGGAATGAGGCTCAGGACCCTTGGTCTGAAGTTATGGGGCCAGAGCCCCTGGTCCAAGCTCTGCTCCTGCCAGAGCGGCTTCAGACGTGGCTAGAAACGCTGCTTCTCGCAGGCCATAGTGGTTACTCTCTCCCACCACAGCCCGTGACATCTGTAGACAATATTAATCATGTTTTTCAACCATTAATCACTTATAACATTAATCATGTTGTCTTCATGTTCAACAGCAGAGGACTGGGACTGCAGGAACTCACTCGCAAGTGATGGGCCTCATCTCAGCTGCTTCTGAGAGCTGACAGCCAGCCAGCGTTCAATTACATTTCACGTATGCCATGTGGCTTTTATAATGTTTAGTCTCTAATCAGAATCTGGGGCTGTATTGAATTACCTGTCCCACAACAGCGCGCTGCGCTGACACAACTACCGCCTCTCGAGCTGCATCGCCGAGCCCTCGTGTTGGCTGGAGGAGATCCCTCACCCCTAATTCCACAGCATCTCCACGTCTCATGAAACACGGTCTCTCTGCCTAATCTGTGGCTGCTTGTGACCAGAGTCAGGCTGGCAGGAGTGGATGAAAGAGTGATATGAAATGTGGTCCTCAGCCTGCATGCAGAGCACCTGCATCTCCTGGCAGGAAAGGTCTAGCCTTTGGAATCATCCCCTTGGGGTGGTTCTCTCAGAAACCCCCGAGGTTTGGTGGGAGGGAGGCTCTGGAGGGCTCTAGTCCAGTCTCTGACTCACAGCAGGACCATCCCCAACACTCAGTCAGGGTGACTGTGGCTTTGTCTACCTGAAACTTGAAAGCCTCCAAAGATGGAGATCCCTCAGCTTTTTTGCTTGTCCCCACACTGAGAACCTTCCCAGAATCAATATTGTAACTTGGCCACAGAAATAAACATCCCAAATCTTGGCCACAGAATGCATGACCTCTGCTTTTCAACCAAGAGCAGAGAAATCTTTCTCCTGTGCTGCAAAGTACCTCTGGTTGAGGATCCAGCTCAGCTTTCATTACCACAACAACGTGGGTACTTCATCTCTTCACGTCAAAAGGAGTTACACAAAAACCTGCTGCTTAGCACAGTGTTTTGCCACCTTTTACTCAAAGTTTGTCTCTGAACCTGCCTGGGGAGGAATGTCCTTCCCTCACCAGACAGACACGGGAGGCAGCTTTCTCATATAAGGTCCTTACACTTCTCCCTGGGGACTAGAGCTCCTGGAGCTGATGGAGCCCCTGGAGCCTGGTACCAACACAGTGCTCGCAACAGCTGGGTCTGGGGACATCAACAAGCCTGGTTTCCCCCCAAAAATGGGACATTTGGAGATTTGGTTTTATTTGGACCCAGAATGAACCCAAGACACAGCTTCTCCAGTCAACAGATTTTTTTTTGGGAGCGGGGGGCTTGGATCTGAAGCTGGCTGCCCTGCTGCCCAGGCCCAGGGAATTCCTGGGAATGCTGACTTCACGCTACTCCTCTTGCTGCTCTGTCCTCCAGCCAAAGCCCAGGCCAGCCATGGGAGCTGAGCTTCTCATGGAGTGGTGAGTGGAGACCTGGGGCTTACAGACTCTCCAGGCTCTTGGGTGGCTGCCCGTGCCCCAGGCAGCTGCTCAGGAGCAGGGGGAGGCGGAGGATTGCCAGGCAGCAGGTCTGGCAGTTTCTTGGCCGTGTTTGACTGCAATCAAACAGTCTCCACAAAACATTGCGATGAGCCAGCACATTCCAATGGAGAAATGTCTTGTCTAAATGTTTCTGACCAACTCTCGTGCGGCGGCTTTCTCACTTTTCTTCCTGGCTGTGTTTCTGAAGGAAAAAACTCTTCAAAGGCACAGTCCTGGCTGGGGATACTGTAGGTGTGACCGTGCCGTCTCAGCCCAGGTCCAGACGCTCTACCTGGGGTATGATGAGCCTCAGGAGAATCCTACCAGTGCTAGGCGGCCCAAGGAGCTCTCAATGGACATGAGGAGCATGGCATGCATGTGTCATGATTCAAGCAGACCCACCAACCCTTCTTGTAGTGGAGAGCTGCATGGACCAAAGCCCAAGGAGCCCCAAGGTTGGGCTCAGTGGTGTGTGCATGTGACCCAAGAGAGCTGAGGTGATGCCCAACAGCAGATGAGACCCAACCTTGAGGTTCATTGGATGTGTGGAGGACAAGATGCCCTGTCCACAGCAAGACAAGCCCGAGATTTCAGTGCTGGGGTCTTCTCTGGTGGAGGGTATGGACCTGATTCTAATGTCCCACTGAAGGATCAGCTCCTCTGCATTCATATCAGAGGGACTTGAGGTTTTGTCCTCTGCATCCACATCAGAGGGACTTGGGGTTTCCTCCTCTGCTGAGAGCTTCTAATGTTCCTCAAGCTCCTGCTGTTTCTTCAGAGAGGTCCCTCACCGCTGTTGTCACTCCTGGCATGGGCAGCAGAGCAGGGTAGGGTGCCCTGATACCCGCAAGCTGTTAGAGCAGGTGTCCATCACCCCAGGGACGGGTGATCCCCAACCACACCAACCACACCAGGGAGCAGAAAACCACCAGGACTCTCTGAGGGCACCTCCCAGCCCCAGGCTTTGGCCCTGCCAACACAAGGGAGCTGGACAGGAGACGTAACCACATGGAGAGCAGGTCCACCATCAGCATGGGGCTGGCTGGAGGTGTGCACGCTGTCAGGGGTGACGAGGCTCACGGGGACACAGAGCGTGCTCGCGGGGAGCGTGTGGGGCAGCGTGTGCCTGGCGGGGCGTGTGCGCGCGCACACGTGTGGACGCGCGTCTCTGGTGGCGGGCGTTGTGCTGGTCCGCGCGGGGCTGGGCGTGTGTGCCGGCCAACATGTGGTTTGT
>NW_010320321.1:0-205 GCF_000700745.2 Antrostomus carolinensis
CCAAGGTTGGGGGGCCGCCCCCCCGCCGCCTCTCTCCCACGCAGACCCCTTGCAGGCCCTGGTCCATGCCGGGGATGATGTAGCCCTTCCCGATGTAGGTGTCGTAGGTGTGATTGCGGGAATAGCTGCAGTGAGAGAAGCCCCCAGCGCCATTGTGCAGGAGAACCTGACCCATCAATCCCCCCCCGACCCCTGCACCCCAACC
>NW_010320322.1:0-28118 GCF_000700745.2 Antrostomus carolinensis
AGCCTGTATTTGTACTTGGGGTTGCCCTGACGCGGGTGCAGGACCTTGCATTTGACTTTGTAAAACTTCATGAGGTTAGCACCGGCCCACCTCTCAAGTCTGTCAAGGTCCCTCTGGGTGGCATCCCGTCCCTCCAGCATGTCAACCGCACCGCACAGCTTGGTGTCGTCGGCAAACTTGCTGAGGGTGCACGCAACCCCACTGTCCATGTCACTGATAAAGATGTTGAAGAGCACCGGTCCCAACACCGACCCCTGAGGGACACCACTCGTCACCGGCCTCCACTCAGACTTTGAGCTGTTGACCACAACTCTTTGAATGCGGCCATCCAGCCAGTTCCTTGTCCACCTAGTGGTCCAGCCATCAAACCCGCATGCTTCCAATTTGGAGACAAGGATGTCATGTGGGACGGTGTTGAATGCCTTGCACAAGTCCAGGTAGATGACATCGGTTGCTTTAGCCTTATCTACCAATGTTGTAACCCCATCATAAAAAGTCACCAGATTTGTCAGGCATGACTTGCCTTTAGTGAAGCCATGTTGGTTGTCATCAGTCATCTTCTCGTTCTCCATGTGCCTTAGCATAATTTCTAGGAGGATCTGCTCCATGATCTTGCCTGGCACTGAGGTGAGATTGACCGGCCTGTTGTTCCCCGGGTCTTCCTTGTTACCCTTTTTAAAAATGGGGGTTATATTCCCCTTTTTCATATTTCTCATGAGCTCATGTTAGATAAACTTCTTTAGTTTTACTTAATTTACTCCTACCAGTGAATAACCAAATCTGGAGTTTTCTAGTTTTCAGAGAGTATGTCTATTGTGATGATCCTTCACTACTCTGGGATGTCAGTTGAATTCCTGTTGGCTGAAAATCAGTCATCAGGACATCTTATTTGGAAAATCAGTGTAATTATTTTTCAATGTGAAAAATATTTAAAAATGTTCTAACTGTTGTTTTGGTTGGTTTATGAAACCAACATAGAAGAAACATTAGATGCTGCTTTCACTCTACTTGTTATTTCTATTTTGTGGATAGTTGTTACCATGTGATTCATTGCTTCATTAAATAATTCTTTGAATAAAGGTTTTGTGGAGGCTTGTGATTCTGTTAAGATATGAAACATGTGTGGTGATCCCGAACCATCAATTTCTACACTGCAAAAGGAAATTGATAAAATCAAAAATTCCAGATAAAAAATTTATTTTTAATTTTGCACAGCTGCCTAATGACTTTAGATATATTCAACTGAAGTGTCAAGATGAATAAGGGAATTCTGTTTGCAACCTACCATTATGATGTGTGTTTAATATTTTGATTGTATATTTTATTCAGGTGGAATAGACTAAAGGACACTGATATATCATAAACCAATGTAACTGCATATTTATGGTGGTCTACTAACAATGAAACCATAGTTATAGAAAAAATTCAAAAATGTTTAGAGATTTAACTATGAGTTTGAGGTAGTTGACACTGAAATGTATTCAATACGTTTTCAATGTACATTGCTGCATATTATCAGTATAAAAGGTTCTTCACTGAGAGCAAGGTCAGTCACCAAGACTGTCAGAGTTCAAGGGGTGTCTGGACGATGCTCTCAGTCATGTGATTTAGTTTTAGGTGGTCCTGCGGAGAACAGGGAGTTGGACTTGATGATCCTTGTGGATCCCTGCCAACTTGAGATATTCTATGATTCTCCGATTCCATGACTCTCTGTGTTACTTACGAGAACTAGATAACTATAGGGAATAGTGGAATAACGTGTGCATTCTATATAAACTGTGCATTTCCAGTCCTAGTATAGCTCCCATTTAAATACCTGTGTGCTCCACAGTTGCCTAACATAGTTTTAGGACAGAAAAAAATAGTTTTGACTCAAGCATTAAGTATATAAGTGGTCAACATATGCACTGACGAGGGAAATGGAAAAAATAATATTTAGGAATCATATGATTTTTTTTTTAAAAAAAAAAAACATTATATTGTACAATAGTAGCATTATTTTATTTAAAATATTAAAATTGGACATTTCATTTGTAAGTTGCTTTGTTGGGGTTTTTTGGTTTTTGGGGTTTTTTTTTAGATCTCTCTAATAGTTATTTTGTGTACACTAGAATACATAGAATAACTCAGGTAGGAAGTGACATCAGGAGGTCAATAGTAATATCTCCTGCTCAAACTATGCTCAGGTGTGAGATTAGACAAGGTTGCTCATGACTTTGTCTTGTTGAGCCTTGAAAACATCCAAGTTTGGAGTCTGCACAATATCTCTGGTCAACCTGTTCCAGTTCTTAACTGACTGCACAGTGAAAACATTTTCCCTTATATCCAGTAGAAACATCCCTTGTGTCCATTCATACATGCTGATGTAAACAGACTAAAAATCTTACCTAAATACAGTAAAATGTGCCTCTGACTGGGGAACTTCTTCATACCAGATGAATTTAATCTTTTCTGTTCTCTTCAATGCTTGAATTGGCTAGCTGCTCTGTTAGGCAATAATATATTATTTTATATCATTGTACATGGTTGAAAATATAGGACCTTTGTTCATTGAAATTTTACTTAATATAGAATTTTTTAAAGAGTTGTGGTTATCAACATTGCAACTATTTAGTGTACAATATATTAAACTTTTATGTACATTAATTCTGGCTCCACTATATGCAGTAAAAATTATAATTCTTTACTGAAAAACAAAGAAATTATACAGTTGCTTGTTAGCATTGTCCTAACTGTGTTTCGACAATATGGAAGTGCATGGTAGACACTTAGGTTTGAATATTGTTCTTTTTTAATGAACATGACATTCCATCCAGGTACAGGTTTTCATTTTCATCTCCCTTTACATATTTCATCTCTTTCCATATAAAATTGAAATATCTAGACTGTAGGTTGAATGGTCTTTGATATAGAAACTATTTCATAGCACAAAAGTAGTAAGAAATACTGTTACTATTCTTATTTGAACACTGATTTCTTAACATTATTTTCACTTTCTCCTAGAAATTTGTGACGTATTTTTGTCTTTCAATTCCTGTTGTCTAAAACTATTATTTGTCTCTTTCACCATCTCAAAATAATCTAATTATTTTTCTTCTGCATTAAATTAATAGAAATTACATTGCTTCCCATCAATAAAAAACAATGTTTCATACTGATCATGCAGCGTGTCCTTCACTGTAATATTTATTGATTTTGTGTATTTTATTTTCCATTATTTTTACTGGTTTATGCTTTGTTTACTGGCAATGGGTTAAAATGACTATGTAATTTTCTCATAGAAGTTTTGTTTAAAAATGAAACAGAACATTCTTATTGGTTATTTCTGGTATACTTTACTGTGTACTTATAGTATATGCTATTCTAGTAGATCAATAAAGATACATTGTATAAAGGTATGTAAAGGCATTACACAATTGGATCTTTAACTAAATATTTTTCATTGGAATTAACTCTTGGAAAGCAAAATGTTTAGTTAATTACATGAAGAATTCCATTGTTCATTATCCTCTGAACATGTATGAAATGTACCTAGGGTGCTTTGTTGCTGTTTATTTCAATAGAATAAAAACAGCAGGAAGAGATTTTTTTATAAAGTTCAAATTAAATACTGAAGAAGCACAAAACTATATAGGCCATTTTAAAATTTATGCAAACTCTTCTGTAGAATTACTGCTACTATGGGGAAGAAAATGGACTAATTAGCTTGTACAAAACTAGCCCCTGATGGAAGTATCTGACTTCACACTACTGCTGTTTGAACAGTCAGCTGGAAGGACAAATACAGGAGAGACATCAGTAGACTTAATAATGGTGGCAAAGTGGCTTTACAGACATGAAGTTATATTGCTCAGATAGTCCATGAGGAGAAAGCAGTAGGAGTGCCTCTAGATTTTTTTTAAAAAGGAAAATGAAAATAATCTATTTTATATGTTGTACATAAGTATAAAAGTTGCATCTGAGAGCAGTAGATTTTGCAGTGCCAATTTTCATTGCTTCTAGCCTTGCTAGTAGAGCTGTTATAAATATTCATAACAATTTTATCCCTCCAACCAACTGCTTTAATATATAACATGCCATACATATTAAATGTTTGTTTCCTTACGGCTTTTTTATATTCTGAAAACAAATGTTGATTGATACAGTGCAGAGGGCTTTAAAAAAAGCCCTAGTGATTTGTTTTTAAAGAATTACGTTTGTTAAACAAGGTAATGTTTTCTATCACCTATACTTCCTCTTCATTCTGGATAGGTTACCTAGAACGTGTTTCTCCTCTCATACAATAAATACAAATGGTTTCTCTAAGAATAAGTCTGAAGCCTTCTTAGGGCTATTAGATCTAATCAGTGTGACTGATGTAGCTCAGTTCTGGAGATTATTGCTAATTCTGCATACAGATGCTTTCCTTCTGGGTTATAAATTCAGCCAGACTTCTGGGGATAAACTATTACCAAATTACATTAGGACTGAGAGTGGCTCCTCAGGGATGAACTTACAGAGTGGCAAAGGGAAGCAGTGGCAGCAGAGTTTGCACAAAGGCTGTTCAGGCTGATGTAGGGTGTACTGCAGGCCTGCAGAGCTTGGCACTGTTTGCCAGTCTTCTGAAAAGAAGCAGATATATTCCCAGCCTGACAGCTGGCTGATGGGCCTGGTTCTGCACCCACAAGGGCAAACCTCATCTGGTTAGGGATGAAAGTTGGAGCTTTTCCTGCCTGATTGTAATTTCTGTGCAAGTTCTGTTGAATGCATACCACGTACTGTCTTTCCAACATGGGAAAAAAAAAAAGCACAGGAGAAAAGGAGGTTCCCTCCTCTCTCTTCCCTCCCTCAAGCCCCTGAAGGAACATATGGCCTATAGTGAAGACCATTCTTTATGTCCCTGTGTAAGCTTCTTCTGCTTTACCAGAGAACATAATTATTCATTTGTACTCAAAATTTTGCTTTATCAACCATATACCCTCTTGACTTACCCTTTGGTTTTGAAATATCTCAGGTTTTACCATAAAAATCCAAATATAACAGTGATGGTTTTTATATATGGTTGTTAGGAAAAGGATCAAAACAATAAAACATGAACAGCCACAGAGCCATCTGAAGGGCAAGATTTTAGATACCAACCTATTCTATTATATTATTTTTTCTGTCCTGTTACAGTGGATCATATTATATGATATACATTATTAAATGCATGACCATATAAGAAAGCAAAAATTGAGTGATCAGGGAGCAATTGTCTGAAGGGTATGCTTCTTGGTACTTAATTGGGTGTTTTCTGGTTTGGTTCTGGCTTCTACATTCAAGTTTTTATTAATCAGTATGCGCCAGACATATGCAAACACCTGATGTTTACAGAACACATATTCCGCAAATTATTTACAGAAGTTAAAAGCATTACTTCTTTTTGCTTAGCCTCACTTCCCCTTAACAGTACAATCTAATTCCACTGCACTGTATGAACACGGGCCAGAAAGCGGCAGCAACTCCTGCTACTCTTTTGGAAGGTACCATCCATTGACAATGATCCCAACATAAAATGTCACATTTAAGTGCCAGTATAGCTTCTCAAAAGAAAATTTAAATATTTGCTTTGAATGACCAACAGTACCTGTAATTGTAAAACCCATAATAACACAGTTTATTGTCTTTCTTTAACTCTACTCTAGTGTTTATTTGCTTGCCAACACAGCCCTGCTATTCAAGCAATATGTATGATTTGCTTAGTTCTTGTCTCAAATGTAATGCATGTAAATGGGAATGGACCTTACAATGGTATTGCTTTCACTTCATCTTTCAGCTTCAGTTTTTGTACCTATATAACTCAATTCCACTGTTAGCTGTAAGCACAAAACCTTGCAGGTCCAGGGAAACCACATCAGTGGTTTGTCAAGGTGATGGGAGAAGGGCATACTGACAAAATAGACTTGGATACACTATGCAAACCATATAAGTTGAAAGATAGTTGCTCGTAACACAGTAAGGAGCAGTTAGGGGAAAAAAAAAAAAAAAAAAAAAAAAAAAGCTATGAATGAGAATATGCTATAAATAAGCAATCAGTCCATGAGGAACCCAGCAGTGGCAATGATAAGTTATGTGGCTGAGCACTTGGTTGAGGCAGATGCGGGGGATTCTGGAGCCAGGGAAACCAGAGGAGGAGCAGAGAGACCCACTGCAGCAGACTGATATGGCATTGCCAGGAGCAACCATGGGAGATTTAAACGGCCCTGAGAAGTGCCTGTGACCTGGAGCACTGCAAACAGGGCAGCCAAACAGAGCATGGCATATCAGCAAGGGTGTGGTGCCACAGTTCACATGGAAGGGTGCACAGGAGGGGTGCTACAACCTGCTTGTTGGTCTACAGCCCAGGGAAGCACTCTAGATCTCTGCCAAAATGGTGGGCACTTGCTCCAGGACCAAAACCAGAGTTCCTACAGAGAAAGTCCTTGAGAGAACTGATGCATCCACCCAGACAGAACCGATAAGGAAGGAGACATCAGTACAGACGGTAGGCTGTAGTGAGTGCCCAGACCCTTCTCCTGGTGAAAAGGTAAGTACCTGTGTAAGGTGTGCACAGGTCGATGATCTGTTATGTCAGGTGACCAAACTGCAGGAAACAGTGAAAAGGCTTCACAGCATTAGAGGAGCTGAGACACAGAGATATATAGGTGGTTTCATAAGCACGCTTCTACAGCGAGCACCACCCCTGTAGAGAACATCACTGAGAATGAGGCAACTTGGACCCTGGTGACTCACAAAAGCAGGGCTCCACTCCGGTCTCCACCCTTCAGCACTAGAACTGAAAACAGATATGAAGCTTTAATGGTTATAGACACCCACGAGCAAGGTCCACAAGGGGAAATGGTGCCAGAACCCTACAGTGGACACCATAAAAAGAAATGGCAAGTACTCCTAGTGGGTGACTCTCTGTTAAAGGGCACTGAGGTGCCCATCTGCTGACCTGACAGAGAGTCACAAGAAGTTTGCTGCCTACCAGGAGCCAAGATTGCGGAAAGGGTGCGACAACTTGTCAAGAAATTGGATTACTATCCACTGTTTCTCTTTCATGTAGGCATGAATGACACTGCAAACCAGAACCTGTGCAAAATCGAGGAAGACTATAAAACCCTGGAGGTGTGAGTGAAAAATATTTCCTCTATTTTTCCTGTCGGAGGAAAGAGGGCAGCCAGAAACAAACATACAATGCATATCAACTCTTGGTTACCTGGCTGGTAGTGTTGTGAGGATTTTGGCTTTTACAACAACCAGATATTCTCTGAAGACTACATCCTGTTAGGGAGTGATGGTCTCTTCTAGACCACCTGTCTGGAAGAGACAAGATAATATTTGGGAGCATGCTGGCCAACTTGGTGAGGTTGGCTTTAATTGATTGACTTGGAGTATGGGGCCCAAAACAGCAATGCTCATGCCATCATATCCAACTAGGGAATAAGCCAGGCCAACCAGAGCAGCAACAAATGTTCCTTAGCTGCCTCCCATAATGGACACCAGAAGGTCAACCAGAAGGTCAGCAGGAGAGCACAAGAGGAGCAGCAGTCTCCTTGTTCAAAAGGCATTGCTGGAGCCAGTCTAATTCACTGGGAGAAGTCTACTCAAAGCACTGCATATCCCTAGGTAGCACCAATATGATTAAAATGAAGGAAACAATAGTTCTTTCTTCTCCATCAGCTGTCCTTTGGGAACTGTTCATCTTTTCCTCATCTTCACATAAAGATAAGGATAACACATACCTATAGCCATAAATTGCTTTAGACACTCAGATTAAAAGCACTGAGGAAACACTATCAACTGCAAATTAAGAACATTGCCTTTCATTTATAAAATCCATTTAAGAAAAAGAAAAGTTACCATGCAAATAGAAATGTCTTTTGAAATGTGTCCCTGGGGGTAGATAAAAAAAAAAAAAAAAGTTTTTAAGAAGCACATTATCATATCGTCAAAATAATGCAGATTAATAGTTTTATTAAATAAACTTCTGCAGGAATCTGCAAATGGTTCACACTTTAGTAACTGTAAAATTATCATTTGTGTTAAACCTGTTTTAATCTAATTTTTTCCTTAAAAGAGTGGCCCCTGTCTTCTACTACGGAATCGTTGGAGGTGTTTAGGCTAAAGTCGCCAAATCAAGATAGCATTACTTAAAATTTTTCCTGTGATGAATATAAAAGAGAAACAATCTATATTATATTTTATTCAGAAGTTTTACTGTGATTATATAGATTTGAAAAAGTGATTCCAACATTGCAGCTGCAAAACAGAGAAATTCAATAACAGTGTTCTTGTGATAATTGACAAATCAATAATAAATAATAGAATTTTACATAGTTGTATTTTTTGAAAAAGGAAGATCTGAAATATTCAAACACTCTGTTTGCCACCTGTTAAAATAATATGTCCAAATGATATCCAGATTTCTTAAACTGAGACAAGGCTGCTATCTTATCTTTCTTTATTTTTGAAACTAGCTAAAAAAGTAAATGTCATATTTTTGACCTTCTACAGAGCCCAAATAAAATGGTGGGTCTCTAAAAATATTTTAGCTGTTTATGACAACTGAGGGAAATATAATAATTTTCCCAACCTTTCAGTATCAGTGGAATGAGTCTGCTACATTGACTACTGGAGGCAATCCACAATAAGTTTTATAGCCTTCAGTCTTCTGTGGGAATTTTGGGTTTTGGATCCCACAGTAGTAGGTCCTCATGAAATTTAATATCTGGTGAAATTGTTCACTAGGACAGGACAGATATGACCTAGACTTGTTGATCTGATGGAAAACTGCTAATACACTCCATTACATCATATTTTATTACTTAACATTTTTTGAAAATGCTCCTGGTATAACCAGTAGTGCACAGAAGAAACAGCTGCACAGAACTATGCACAATACCGTTAGCAATTCCTTGCTAATATGACTTCAGCATGTTTTGGTACAATGTTTTAAATACAACTGTTCCTTTGTTTTTCTTCTGAGGAAAACTCATAGACCATGGACTGGCTTAACTTTGTGAATATCTACATTTGAAAATACAGTTCTAAAGTGTTGGTTTTTCACAAAACTAATTGGTAATAGAGTTTTCCATATTTCAGTCTTGTTAAAACATTTTAGAAAATAGAAGTGCCTATGATGTACTCTCTGCTGACAGTCATGGAAGTATTACCACTTACAAATGCTTCTATACACAAGTGCTCTTTTTATGACTACAGGGATTGCCTTTCTGTCTTCATCTGCTCAGCCTGGTGGCAGAGCTATGAGAGGAAGTAGAAAGGTTAAAGAGTATTAGGGAGGCTGAATGGTTTTGCCACCCAGGTTGAAGAAGGGGATTTAAGACACTGAGGGGAATGGAAACAGGTCCCTGCTCAGGGCAGCAGGCGAGTTTCCTCCCGGCCTCCCTCACCTACCCAGCTGCCCTTACACAACAGGTATGGGGCTCTGGAAATTGAGGGTCTGGCAAATGAAGATGAAAATATAGATGAGGGCTCATCCAGGGGGTTGCCTAAGGTGAAGTCTGCCCCACACATTCTGACTTCCTCTGTTAAGAAAAAAAAAGGAGGGTAATTGTCATAGGTGATTCCATTCTGAAGGGGAACAGAGGGGCTAATATGCTGACAGGACCCAACTCACAGGGAAGTCTGCTGCCCCCCTGGGGCCCGGGTAAGGGACGTCACTAGGAAACTCCCTGGTCTGGTGCAGCCCTCTGATTATTATCCACTATCTGTCATGCAGGTTGGAACTGATGAGGTAGCAGAGAGAAGTCCAAAAGCAATCAAAAGGGACTTCAGGGCACTGGGGCGATTGGTTGAAGGATCAGGAGCACAGGTAGTGTTTTCCTCAATCCCTTTAGTGACAGGAGTGAATACTGAAAGGAACAGGAAAACACACCTGATTAACAGCTCAGAGGCTGGTGCCATCGACAGAATTTTGGTTTATTTGGTCATGGAGAGGTTTACAAAATACCGGGTCTGATGGCAACAGTTGGATTTCAGCTGTCTCAAAGGGGGAAAAGGTTTCTTGAGCTGGTGGGGCTCATCAAGAGGGCTTTAAACTAGGTTTAAATGGGTAAGGGGATCAATCTAGGCTCATTAGAGATGAGCCCAGGGGCAGTATGCCGATGCTGGGAGTGAAATCTATAGCCCTGCTCAATACATCTACACCAATGCACGTAGCATGAGCAATAAGTAGGAGGAGCTGGAAGCCATTGTGCATCAGGGTAGCTATGACATAGCTGCAATCACAGAAACATGGTGGGATGGCTCTCATGACTGGAGTGCTGCCATGGATGACTATAAGCTCTTCATGAGGAACAGGTAAGGAAGAAGGGGTGGTGGACTGGCTCTCTATATTAGGGAATGTTTTTATTGTATAGAGCTTGAAGTTTGTGATGATGAGGTCAAATGCTTATGTGTAAGAATGAAGGGGAAGGCCAAAAAGGCAGATATCCTGTTAGGAATCTGTTATAGACCACCCAACCAGAATGTAGAAGCAAATGAAGTGTTCTACAAGCGGCTGGAAAAAGTCTTACAATCGCTAACCCTTCTTCTCCTGGGGGACTTCAATTTATTGGGTGTCTGCTGGAAATACAACACAGCAAAGTAAAAACAGTCTAAGAGGTTCCTGGAGTGTGTAGAAAATAACTTCCTGACACAGCTGGTAAGTGAGCCACCCAGGGGAGGTGCCTTGTTTGACCTGCTGTTTACCAACAGAGAAGGACAGGTGGGAGATGTCGTGGTTGGAGGCCATCTTGGACTAAGCGACCATGAAATGGTTAAGTTCGCCATCCCTGGAGGTATTTAAAGGACATGTAGATGTGGTACTTGGGGACATGCTTTAGTGGTGAACTTGGCAATGTTAGTTTTACAGTTGGACTTGATGATCATAATATTTTTTTCCAACCAAACAATTCTATCATCTATGATCAATAGTGTGGTGTCAAATTTAATATCCATCTTGAGCTCAAATTGTCTTCTCTATCACTACCAGGAAACAGTCACATTCTTTTTCCTATGCGTACAGCATTGTACATGCCTCTCTTAGAAGAATTTTTTTTCTAAGTAGTATAGCCTACCAAGAAATCCTGATCAGATTTGCTTTTTATTAACTATAATATGATTTTATGTGGTCATCTGCACATTTCAACAGTTTTGTGTTTTCTACTATGTCAAAGTATTACAAACCACTAGTCCAAAAACAAATTGTCATGAGGTCCATTAAAAACACTCACAGGGGACAATAATTCCCAATTTTTATAATTATTTTCCTCTTTGACTGTTAACTTAATTTTTAGTTAATATGGTTTACAAAACATCTAAGTAAAACTTTCCAGTTAAAATAACTACTACTTCACACAACTTCAAGCCTATAAGCTCAATAATGTAGTAATAATATTGTAATAATTTAGTATTTTTTTAAAATTAAAAAAAAAAAAGATCCAAAATCTATCTTAGACAGAAGTCTAGCTTTTTTATAGTCATCTTGGCTGCTGGCCATAACTTGCATATCCAGCTACGCAAAATGTAGTATCTTCTGCTTCATCTGGATAAGGGATGTGTGGTGTGTGGGCTACAAAAAGCAGAACATGCAACTCTTTGGAAATAAAACAACTTTCTTGCATCAATACATCTGATTGGTTATACCTGTTAAAGTGTCATCAAAATCTAGGGTTTTTTTCCTTAAAATTTAAATTACTCCATTAAATTATTTATTTTGGTTGATGAGTGAATTGCGGCAGAAAATTTTTCTACATCACTGTCAGGTCATTTCATTAAATCTGCTTTATCTAATGTTATATTTTTTTCAGTAAGCTATGTTAAATGGAATTAATTCTACAACTACACACTATTTTTCTATTGATAAATCCTACCTCAATATGTACATCATTAATTTGGTTCCCAAGGATGATGGGCAACAACAAAAAGAACAAAGGAAGTTTTTTGTTACTACTACAGTTGTATTCTGAAATATGACATATGAAAATGTGATATAAAATGAAATATGAGAATATGAAATGCAGAAAGAATCTCCATTTACTGAGAAGTAACAATTCCCATGTTTATCTAACACAACAGCATCATCAATAAATATTTCCTATAACTAAGCATTATTATCTAGCATAAAGTTAACATATATTTGTCAGACGTATCTCTTAATAAAGGCAGAAATAATTTTAGGAATATATGGTAAATTACTAAATATAATAAATGTAAGCAGAGTAACCATTAGTATTACAATTTCTTATAATTAATACTAATCAGTGATCAAGGACTTGTGCCAATAATTGTTGCAACAATACTGAAAAAAAAAAAAACTATACTTTTCAAATTCTAAGTATTTAATGCTCTTTGAAACTAAAATAGAGAATAATTTTAAAATAAAAAAGAATTTTAAAATTAGATTTCAAGATTCAGCACCTTGGTTTTTTTTTTTATTATTATTGCGGGTTTTTGTTTTTTGTTTCAGTATTTCCAAATCTGTTTTTGTAAAAAAATAAAAATCTAACAGCCAAATTTATCTCAGCTAGAATGCTCAAATTACTTGTCAGTATTTGATTTTCTAATAAGACTGAAAATATGTATTTTCTTTGGGGAAAATATGAATTATGATCAAGAAAGTTACAATTAAGAGAAAAAAAAAAAAAAAAAAGACTAAACAGAGTGTGTCTTCAGAGAGAAGTTAACTTGCAGGTGATGTACAACTTCCAAATAAAGATGCCACAGTACAGACTGACTGTCAAGGAAAAGGGCAATGATTTTCAACTATGGTTCAGTATAATGTATATTTTCAACAAAAAAAAAAAAATCCAGTAATTTGTATCTGGCTTTTTATGATTCTTCATCCTTTCCTCCCTTTGTCTGCTCATTCTTATTTGTCTGTCCCAAAGACCTGCCATATTAGTTTTTTATAAGGTACTAAACCATACCTTTAACTTCTCTAAACATCAAAGTCTAAACACAAAAATCCAGCCTTTGCTATGCCAGGTCATTTGGCTCCATTTTATAGCCTAATTCACCGTCTGCTAAGAAAGTATCACATCTTATACTGGTCATGGAAGTGTATTTTTGACAATTATTTTATGAAAACATTTACTGTTATAGAACTGTTTTGCTTGTGTGTAACACTAAATGTTGGTACACTTACTAATTACACAAAAAATCAGTACCCAATTTTTATTTTCTTTTTTAAAACTTTGGGTTTTTCAGATTTATTTTTTTTTTGTGATTGATTAGTATTCACTTTGATGTCTACATATGTTGTAAGCATTGTACTCACTGATCAATTATATAATTTTTGTATTCTAACTGTTATACTATATTTTTTACTGTTGCTTGATATAAGTGGACATAAGCAGCTGAAAAGACTTAAAAACATTGTTTCTGTTTGGAATCTAATATTTGTATCATGTAGGCAAGTTAACTGAGAGACACAAACATTTTTAAATCATATTATCTGTTCATGAACCCTTTTATTTCACTGCAGCAGAACTGGACTCAATATTTGTTTCATTTGCTATCAGCAATGAGAAGAGGCAAATTCTTGCCATCTATTTTATTATTCTGTGTGTATATTACATATAGTATACTCAACAAAGCAAGAATTATGTTCTTCTATGTATGAATGTTTTAACACTCTATTAGCATAAATCTCTGATACGCAATATTGGAAGATTACTTTAGATTTTTTGCTAAAGTACATTCATATACAATTGCTCTAGTTAGTCTATAGATAGTATTAAAAATGTTCTTAAAACAGTATTTTTTTTTTAAATCATCAGAATTGAGAACTTAACAGATACAACATACTTAATTCTATCGGTAATACAGTGTACATTAATTGCTGAAATTATCACTTACATGTATTTACTTCACTATCACACTCTTAAAAAAAATTCTTGTTACAGATCTGTTATAGATCTGGTTATACATGTGTAGAAGTGCAAGTATTTGAACGAGTAATAAATTAAGTTAAGATCAGGGATGAAGAGAAGAGATAAGATGCAGCAATTGGGAGACTGTGATGTAGTCAACAGTGGCATGAATTTATTTCTTAGTGACACATGAAAAGTCCAAAATAGTATTTAACTTAGAATGTACACACAGAACTCGATGCAAAAATATGGGCTCACCATTTTGAATAAATGACTGGAAGCTTCTTTTCTCTTTATTCCCATAAGTAAATAGGAGAAACAATTCTTGGTCACCTGTATATAGCAGTTTTCACATCAGGTAAGACTCAAGAAACATGAGAAAGCACTAGGAATCATGTGGAAAGTCTTGGAGATATCCAAAATATCAATGCCTTTTTAGCTTTTGTTGACTATAAAAAAGGCAGTGATATTTGGACTGAATGAATAATTACATGCAAGGAGTATTCAGAGAAACTATCACTACCTTGAGTGCATCAACAGGCTTGAATTGGCCTGACCAGCCTATAATTATCTTTCTCTGCACTGTTTTGATAACCTCCTTCCCTTTTCTCACAGGTTTAACTGTCTGTGTTCAAGGTCAACTCTGATGCAGCCCAGGGCTGTCGACTTGCATCACCCTACTATAAAAGTAGAACTTGCCTCTGATATGTCCACACTTTCATTCATTCTCTCATGAGCTACACGAGCTCCAGCCTTTGCACTAGATCCTTCCCTGAACTATTTTGTCAGTATGCCTGTGCCCAGCTTTGTGCCTTGCTGATTCTGATCTATTGACTTGACTACCCCACTTGACTACAAACCTGCTTCATGACTAAGGACTTGTCCAGTGATCACTAGACTTTTGGTTGAATCTGTGGATCTGCTGTGTTCTTGTGGGTATTGAGAGATTGTGTCTCTTGTTGATGAGAACACTGTCCCTGCCAGTCTTGTCACCCTCAGTTCCAGTTCTCCTTCCCTTTCAGAGTAGACTACTCTTCCTACTCTGTGAAGCAAAGAGTACCAGAAATCCTAATATATTTTGTCTGAACATGCAAAAAGGTAAGTGTACTAAGACTAGATTAATAGCTCTAGGTGGCCTGGCTTGTGGATGAGATGGCCTCTAGATGTCCTTCCTTTCCAACCTCAACCTTTCTGTGATCCTGTGATCACTTCTTCTTATTTGCAGAATGAGTGGTTGTTTAGAATAACCTTTAAGTTGTTCCCAATTACTGCTGTTAGAGAAACTATTCCTCTCTTGACAAGCTATGGTCAGAAGAATCTAGTACATGATGGATCTTGTTCAACATATTCAGGACCTATTTTAGGAGTTAAAACAAGCAGAATTACATTTTTTCAAATTGTCAGTTGGAATCAACCTCACCGCACTGCAGTGTCAAATTAAAAATTTGGAGTTTGTATTAAGTTTAAATATGCTTATCTTTATATTATTAATTTGATTCTGGTTAAAACGATAGCAACAGATGTACTCGCTTCAAGTAATGTGTTTTTAAAGGCTGCAACATAGCTGTGATTATCATATGTGTAGATAATAGCAATGGACCACAATTACTTATATTTTCTTTTTACTATAAATATACTCTCTTGATACAGTACAAAACACAGTCTCAGTAGTAAAGGAATAAAAAAATCCGTATGACTCCAGTGAATCGTCTTTGTCTTATTGATCTAAATAAATAACAAATACACAAATGTATGTCCCTCTTGTATTTTAGAGTAATGAATGCATTTCAAGTTCTACTAGTCTAAAGCTTTTATACTTTGGAGCACTGAATTAGTTTAACATATATTAAATTACTTACAGTGAATCCTCCAATTACATTAAGACACAATCCTTCATTCAGACAGTTGATGCTGAGCAGTCTGCAGTAGTCAATTACTTCCTCACAGTTCTTTCCAGTGAATCCTGGCATGCATCTGTAAATACACCAGTATATTTTAGAGGATTTGCATTTTGAAAGTTAATTGCATTTAATTATATTCCATAATTCTATTACATAATGTTCTTGCGGTAACAAAACAGACCTCATGTTATTTATAATAAACAGAACATGTTTTCAAGCAATTAAAAATCAGTTGCATGACTCTGGATATTTTTGCTTCTCCATAAAATATTTTTTTCATTGTTTAAAACATTTTCACAACAATACTACGTATAATCTTCCAGAAACAAAAAACAATCTAGAATGAGATAATATTTAATAAAAAGCTATGAAAGAGGTTTTGGAAATCCATTAGAAAAGATGGGTCAATTAAACCATCAGAGAGGAAATTTAGAAATATTATGATAAATGAGGATTAAAATTGTTGCCAGTGATTACTAGTGATTAGCAAAGACTAGTCAATAATGACATGCTTAGGTACATAAGAAACAATGTAAGGAACCTGTGGAGAGGACAATGTGTGGTTGGTTTTGTGATTGTTTAACTGTAATTTGGTATTTTCTTTAAAGGACAAAACTAGTATTCTGTTTTGTGACAGTTTGTTAGTTGCATGTGATGCCAACAGAGCCATGGATAGCTCTTCTCTGGTAAAAGCAGCTGCAGATTTTTCTTCTGTTTCATGCCATCTCTTGTCATTAGTAGGAGAAAATCCTTTTCTTATCTAGCCCTCCAGTGTTTAAAAAATTCCCCTACACAAAAAAAAAAAACAAAAAAACCCAAAAAAACCCAAAAAACCCAACCCCAAAACAAAACAAAACAAAAAAAAAAAACCAAAATGGAACAGTATAGAAAAATAACTGAATATTTATATCTTGCTCAAAATGTGCAAAAAGTAACATCCAGCATGCAAAAACTCCCTTTTGTGTTTTGATGGATACATAATCCCTGTGAAATTTACTCAATATATTCTTATAGACATTCTTAGTATGTTATTAAGAGAGAAAGGAAATGGACACTTAGCTGGAAATTAGTGTTTGTGATGGAACACAAAAGTAATAGATGGGAAGTTTCTTGAGTTTTTTCTGAGGGTTCTTATCACTCAGCCCAGAAGCTGAAAATCGTGAAGATGATACAGAATTGCTTCTGGTTTTCCTGTGCTCTTGTTCCTAATGGATATGGATTCAGTTGTGTTGCTTATGTTTCCACATTTTAAAAAATAACACCATCCTTGGTTTCAGAATTCAGGAAGCTTCCCACAGCTATGTAGCATGCAAAAGTAAAGAGTATATTTTCAATAGCAAATGGTCAGACAACATTCAATAGAAAGTACCTGAGTTAACTGTACTTTCTAAATCAGTTAAAGATGCCTAACCAGTGGGTATGACTGTGCCTCTGAGTGATGGACAGAGGCACCTAGCATGTCCAGAAACTTAAGTCACTTAGCCTTTGGTTAAGGGTTAAACAAGCCGGATTTCACCAGAAACTCCTGCAGAGCATCCACACAATCCATGCACAGGACCATTTGAACAGAGGTAAGTGGATATGGGAAAACCTCTAATACTAATATTCCTTGAGGCTAGTATATACACAACCACAGGAGGACACTCTATGCAACTACATAATCCTCACCCTCGTCTTGAAAAAAATACTTTATGAAAATCCTAGAATTATATTATTATAATTTCAAGTACTTGGAACCAAAATTCTTGCCAAGTCTATTCTTAACAAATTTCCAGTTCACTTATTGTAGCTAAATGGAGTTTTTTTCATAATAACTAGCTGCTTTTATTTCAGCATGTTCAAAGATAGCAGACAGTTACATACTTGTTTTTCCCTCTAAGCAAAAATACTCATCAACAGATAGCATATTTGTTGTCCTTTATATTATATCACCATTTATCCATATATTGTATTTAAATATAAAAGGAATGTAATGTAAAAAATAAAAAGTATCTTTTTGTTATAATTCCATATTTAAATAACACTTAAAACCCAATCAGAAAGAGTTCCTATCTTTCCTGGTTCAATTTATTTAGGTAATCTATGACTGTTTCGTGAAATAGAAAATTTAGTAAGCCAATTTTAGACACTGTTTCTTCTAATTTTTATATTTAAACTTTTTTCCTATTTTTGTTTTTGTTTTTGTTGTTTTGCAGTAGACATATCAGTGTCAGAGAAGGTAAGAATAACAGCAAGAAAGTTAACAGTAGAGTTCCAAAGATGACACTAACAGAACAAATTTTCTTAGAACATCATTTCACATTTTTTGTGACATTATATTGTCACAAAAACCAAGGGTAATAGAAGAAGATACAAAGTAAACAATCACAATTTATTATGATGGATATCCTTGTTCACTGCCTTTTTGAATTCATCTTAAATTTTGACATTAAAAAAAAAAAATGATACTACTAGATTCTTAGGACAAAATTGTATATGGTATCGAGATTGAAAGGATAGAATGAGAATACAAGATAGTCATATATCATAACTGAAGTGAAGAAAATTATATTCAGTCTGTTCAGTTATATATTAGAATGGAAGACAACTGCTTTCCCAAAGAAGGATAAGCAGATAGAAGCTGGGATGTTAATGGATATGAGCAGAATGCAGCTTGGGCATAAGGAGAAACAATCAAAATAGAGGCAAACAAAACAAACCAAAAGGGACTAAAAGGTCAATTTAACTATTATTTGAATTTGTATGTGCATCTGAGCTAAATGCCATTACATTTATTTAAAGTGTTAAAATGTAAAAATCGATCAGGCAGTAGTGTTACATTGAATGAATCACACACAGGTTTTTGTGGGGTAACTAGACATAATCATAAACTACAGTATTTGACAATTATTACCAAAAATAAAAGAGAACCTCCACTTAAAACTTTGAATGAGCAGCTCCAAACCTCCTAAATAAAGCAACGTTGTTAATGGTAGGTTTTCTTTAGGCAAAATGAATTAAAACATGACTCACAGGCAGAAAGCTTCCAAGTCTGTGACTTAAAAAACCTGAAATTATTAAACCACTGTTCCTCTAGGCCTTCTGACATTCTCTGTTATTCTAGTAATTAATGTAAGACATAAATTTACAAAGATAATTTTGAATCCTAAAAACCGTAAAACCTGATGACCATTGGCCATGTCTAAAGCTCAGCACTTCCTCTACATTTCAGCACTCTGGCTTTGTCAAGACTGCAGATTCAATTACTGAATCTGATCTCCTTGTGAAAGTATGTGATCCATCCTCCCTCAAAATGCTTTCTCTCACCTAAATGCCTGTTTCCACGTATACAGGCACAAATATACACAGAATTTACATTTATTAATTATTTGGGATTAAGTGGTATAAAATTGATTTTATTTTCACAAAAAAATAGGAAATAAATTTTAATTAGTTAAAAATAAACACTAAAAAACGTTGCAAACACTAATTGGACCCTTTAGGCACAGAAAGGCAAAACTAAGGCTGAGGATTGAAACTAAGTTCCAATATTGCCATATTTATCTAACATAAAAAATCTGCAGTTTTAGTATCTGGTTTAGGACAGCAGTCCAGGTTTTCTCTGTACTTCGGCACAGAGAAAATTCAGAATCTCCAGAAGATGCTTCATCTCAGCCGTCTTGGATATTTCTCTTTGGAAAAGATGAGTCATTTTTTGGAGTTCTTCATTTCCTTCACCAAGAAAGTCTGGTGTGCAGCTTAGATGTTAGAGAAAACTATGTAAATTGAATATTATCCAAAGTTTTTACTTAAACAGTATATATAGGGCCAAGCACTCAATGTTGTACAAAGTTGAAGGATGCACTCAACATTATTTATCATGTTCTCTCTAGGATGTTATTTTTCTTTTTTAGAGCATTATTAGGGTTAAAATTAATAAGCTTATAACCTATCACATTTCTCAAACTAGCTCTCCATAAATATGTCTTGCTTGTGTCAGCAAAATGCATTTTACAGATAGCACAACTGAATGAATGAATAATACAAAAATATTAAAAGTAAATCTAAGCACCACTGATATTAATAGGATATTAATTCTTGATACTAGTAGTGAACAGGATTATACCATCTGACCCCAAACTAATACCTCTGGTGCTTAGATTTACCACATAATTTATCTTCTTGATAATCAATATAAATCATAGAATTATTTAGATTGGAAAAGTCCTTTAAGATCATTGAGTCTAACCGTTAACCTAACATTGCCAAGTCCACTACTAAACCAGGTCCCTAAGCACCACATCTACAGGACTTTTAAATGCCTCCAGGAATGATGACTCAATCACTTCCCTGGGCAGCCCGTTCCACTGCTTGACAACCCTTTAGATGAAGAAATTTTTAGTAATATCCAGTCTAGAATAGAATCAATCATAGAATCACAGAATCATAGAATGTTGTGAGTTGGAAGGGACCCACAAGCATGATCCAACTCTTGTCCTAACATAGGACATTCCCACGATTCAGACCGTGTGTCCGAGTGCATTGTCCAAATGCTTCTTGAATATTGTCAGGCTTGGTGCCATGACTGCCTCCCTGGGGATCCTCTTCCAGTGCTCTACCACCCTCTAGGTGAGTAACCCTTTCCTAACCTCCAACCTAATTCTCCCCTGGCACACCTTCCTGCCATTTCCCCTGGTCCTATCGTTGGTCACCAGAGAGAAGAGATCAGCACCTGCCTCTCCTCTTCCCCTTGTGAGGAAGTTCTAGACTGTGATGAGGTCTCCTCTCAGTCTCCTCTTCTGCAGGCTGAACAATCCAAGTGACTTCAACCTCTCCTTGTGTGGCTTCCCCTCTAAACCCTTCAGCAATTTTGTGGCACTCCTCTGGATACTCTACAATAGCTTTATGTCCTTTTTATACTATGACACCCAAAACTGCAAACAGTACTTGAGGTGAGGCTGCACCATTGCAGAATATGAATTATTCATGTTACCTAGATTTTTAAATGTAAACTTCAAGCATCATTTAATACTAATTCATTCATCAACATACTGTGTAAAAGATGGATTATGTAATAGTAAATTATTAATAGCTTGTATGATGCTTTAAAATATTGGGAAATAAATGATAATACTGTTGTTCTGTGTCATACTTATCTATATGCGAAGACCTAATTCTGTGTATGCATTTGCATGTGTGTGTGTGCACGTATATATGTATTTAGGTGTACATATAAATAGTATTGTATATCTTCTTTTCTTCTTTTGAAAAATTATAAACATAGTTCTACTTATATTTTAATTTCCAGACTTCTCAACAGAATCTTCTCGGATGGACTGTAACTTATGTTCTGTACTTCTGTTATGTATTTGCAATTTCAAAGTTAATTCATAATGTGTTTTCAGGCTTTCCTGTACCACAGCTTTCAATTTTCTGCTTTTATGAATATCCTAAAATGCGAAAGTTGTTTACTGCACTTCAGTAATGTTTAGCAGAATTTACATCAGGCAGCCAGATAAAAGCCAAGCAAATGTGAAGAGTAAAAATTGTACTCCTTAGTGGTGTAAGAAAATATCTAAAAAGTTATTTAAAATGGAATTAAATTATATACCTACTGTGTCACTTCTGTTATTTTTAAATGGATATTTTTTTAGCACAATCTTTCTGAATGAAGCCCTTTTTAATATGCTGTTTGAAGAATCAGTTTAAAACCTACTAATACATGTCTGAATTAGAAATTAGCACAGTTGTTTTATCCTTTCAGAAACATAGCATAAAGATCATAAAGCCTGAATGGGAGTGATAACTGTACTTTAATTGTCTTACTTGCCACCAATATGTCAGGATTGATATATTTTACCTTACAGAATTAATGATGAAACAATTTATAACTCCTTAAATGTTTTAAATCTTTTTGTGGCACTTCAAGAGTTTTCAAGAAGACTGAAAGAGTAGAGCACCAAAATTAAATTAGTAATTATTAAAGGAAAAGTTTATAGTTTTCTATGTTCTCTGTGACTAATTATAACTTTTCTTTCTGCAATCAGGGGGATATAATCAAGTGATCCAAAGAAATACTGAAATAAATTACTTTCTAATCTTACCGGCAGTTATAGTTCTGCTGTTGTGTTACACAAGTTGCATTATTTAAGCAAGGTAACAATTCACACGGATTCAGTATTCTCTCACAGAACTTGCCAGTGAATATTGGCAGGCAGATACATGCCACATCCTATAGAAGAGAAGGAAATTATAAATAATTATTTATTGTAACCAAGGAAGTAGAGTGTTTACTTCTATTACTATATGGATCTAAACAGGACAGATTGTCATCATATTAAACAGTTTACAAAGACAGAAAAAGCATTCCTAGCCCCAAATAGATTACAAACAAAATTCTGGACAAGTGGAATAGGCTTTCCAGCACAGATTATCACAGAGTTGGGTTTGCTAGCTGGAAATATACCAGCTCTAAATTTCTCTGCCTTTGTGATTTCATAACTGAATCAAGAAGGTGTTTATAATTAATTTATAGTTTTTCCTCATTTATGAATTTGTTCCAGTGTAATGTTTCAAACAGTAACAGTACCAAGGTACCTCAGATACCAAACAGAATTCACTAACTAGGGTAGGAAAGAAAACGGTTTGTATTGTTTTTCCCCTTTAATATGAAGCACAAAAATTTTACTTCCTTATGATGGCGAAAGACATCTGTCAGTTACTGCAATCCAATTCACACAGTAAGAATAGTAAGTTATTTTACAAAACAAAATATTTCTTAGAGCTGACACTCTCACCCTTATTTTCCTATATAAAGTAGTGTTCTTTATAGGCTTTTTGACATCAGAAAGTAAAGGAAAAATACATAGGTGTTTATTTCCCCAGTGAAATTGGAAGTGTTCGAGTGTTTCTTCAGAATCAATCTTAAAGGCATCATCAGGGAATTTTATTTTAACATCTATTGAGATATTTCTATATGTGTGAAACAAGCTACTGCATCTGTTTTTCTGTAGAAATAATCGTAAAAATAGTATGTGCTAGTTTATCTACTAGACAAAATATTTAGACAGATCGCATAATTTAGAAATCGATAAATTTGGCAATTTAGATGTCTCTTTTTTTCTCTCTCTGTGAGTGACTATGTATCATTGTTATATGATAACTATGATAACTGAGCTTTTGAAATCTTTCACTATTTTGGTTCTGATAATCACTGCTATTTGCAATAGTCATGCTAATGAAAGAACATTAACAATGCAGTTTGAAATAGAATCATAGAATCATAGAACTGTTAGGGTTAGAAGGGACCTTAAAGATCATCTAGTTCCAACCCCCCTGCCATCAGCAGGGACACCTTCCACTAGATCAGGTTGCTCAAAGCCTCATCCAGCCTGGCCTTAAACACATCCAGGAAGGGGGCATCCACAACTTCCTTGGGCAACCAGTTCCGATGTCTCACCACCCTCACAGTGAAAAACTTCTTCCTAATATCTAATCTAAACCTACCCACTTACAGCTTAAAGCCATTTCCCCTTGTTTTGTCATTAACTGCCCTTATGAAAAGTCCTTCCCCAGCTTTCTCGTACTGGAAGGCTGCTATAAGAATTCCCAGGTGCCTTCTCTTTTCCAGGCTGAATAACCCCAACTCTCAGCCTGTCCTCATAGGAGTGGTGCTCCAGCTCTTGGATCATCCTCGTGGTCCTCCTCTGGACTCGTTCTAACTGGTCCAAGTCTTTCTTGTGTTGGGGGCTCCAGAACTGGATGCAATACTACCAGATATTACTCTATTATCAAACCTTTGTAAGCCTTTATTAATTTATTTTATGTTACAAAAAGAAAAAGGAAAAAAAAAAAAAAAAAAAGACAGATACCACAGGAAAAGCAGCAATAGGAAACAAGCACTAGGTAATAAAAATGATTTATGCATTATGTTTTATAACAGATTTTATTAGAGAGAGAAAAAAACGTAACATCAGAAGTTTCTTAAGTGATCTACAAGCAACTGAACTGAAAATGTGGAAGTTGGGTTTTTTAATCACAGAAATATTAGAAACTACACATTCAGACAGTTCTGTATTTCTTCAAGAAGCATGAAAAACTTATTTAAAAAGTTACATTAGAATTAAATGTTTTGGCGCTTTCATGGAACAGATTCTCCTAGAAGCTATGGATGACAGATTAGAAACAGTCAGCATGGCTTCACGAAGGGAAAATCACACCTGACTAATCTGGTGGCTTCCTATGATGCAGGGACTGTATTGACAGACAAGGGAAGAGCAACTGATGCTGTCTACCCTGACTTTTGTAAGCCTTTTGACATCGTTCCACACAACACCATTGCTGCCAAATTGGAGAGATAGGATTATGATGGATGGACTATTTGACGGATAAGGAACTGGCTGGATGGCTGGGTCCAAAGAGTTGCAATCAACAGCTCAATATCCAAATGGAGATCAGTAACAACAGGTAATATTCCTCAGGGACCCATAGTGGGACCAATACTTTTCAATATCCTTACTAACAACATAGTGGGATTGAGTGCACCTTCACCAAGTTTGTGGATGATACCAAGCTGATTGGTGCAGCTGATTCACTTAAGAGAAGGGATGCCATCCAAAGGGACTTTGACAGGCTTGAGCAGTGGACACATATGAATCTCACAAAGTTCAACAAGGACAAGTACAAGGTGTTGCACCTGGGTCAGGGCACTCACCATTATTAGTACAGACTTAGTGACGAATGGATTAAGAGCAGTCCTGTGGAAAAGGACTTGAGGATACTGGTGTATGAGAAATTGGACATGAGCTAGCCATTGTGCACTTGCAGCCCAGAAAACCAATCATATCCTGGGCTGCATAAAAAGAAGTATGGCCAGCAAGTCAAGGGAGGCGATTCTCCCACTCTACTCTGCTCTCACGAGGCCCTATCTGGAGTATTGCATCCAGCTCTGGGAACCCAGCACAAGAAAGATGTGGACCTGTTACAGTGACTCCACCAGGGTGCCATGAAAATGGCTACAGAAAAAGGCTGAGAGAATCGGGGTTGTTCAGCCTGGAGAAGAGAAGGCTCCGGACATACGTCATTGTGACCTTTTAATATATAAAGGGGGTCTCTAGAAAGATGGAAAAAGACTGTCTACCAAGGCCTTTAGCAACAGGGCAAGGAGCAGAGGTTTTTAACTGAAAGAGGCTAGATTTATACTGAGCATAAGGAAGTTTTTTTATGATGACGGTGGTGAGACAGTGGAACAGATTGCCTAGAGAACCTGTGGATGCCCCATCACTGGAAATGTTCAAGGTCAGGTTGAATGGGGCTTTGAGCAATCTGATCTAGTGGAAGGTGTCCCTGGTCATGGCAGGAAGGTTAGAACTAGATGACATTTAAAGGTCCCTTTCATCCAAATCAGTATATGTTTCTATGATTAGACATTCTGACAGGGATCTCTGAAGTTTATACTTACATTTGGCAAATCAATACAAGTACCTCTGTTCTGACATGGCCTTGAAGAACATTCATTGATATCAGTTTCACAGTTATGACCAAGAAAACCAGCAGGACAGTCACAAACATAACCAGACTGATTATATTGGCATATGCCCCCATTCAGGCATGGCTGAGATGCACAAGAATCATCAGGTTCCTCACAAAATGGACCTAAAAGAAATAAACACAAAAAATTAGGGAGTGTTTGAACGAATGATTCTTCTTGATGTGGTGCCCATAAACTTTACCTTGTCACTACGTTGTTTTCCTGTTATTTCTTATTAATTCTATTTTTTAAAATTAATTTTAGGAGGGGTTAAGATGCTTTCATTCATTGTGTTTTTCTTAAATTGTAGACCCTGTTAAATTCCATTTACTCACTGGGACACCTGCAAACTATCACTATTTAGAAAGAAAGGAACTTAAAATGTTCCTGTACATTTTGTTTGTTTTGAGTGGTTGGATTAGATGACCTTTAAAGGTTCCTTCCAACCCAAACCATTTTATGATATGTTAAACATGGCAGAAATATATGGGAGTGAGTAAGCTGATCTGTAGCAAAGGGTGATGAGAACTGGAACCGTAGTCCCAGGGGTCACTGAACATCTCTTTTGCAGTGGTTACTATTAAGGGAGGTTGATTCCTTTCATGTTTATAGATCCAGCCAGTAGTGAAGCTGAATATGCTCTCAGTAGGTGCACACACAATCACATGCACACATGCGCTCACCCACCCACACAATACAGACACGGTGACCACATGGATCAACATGGAGAGCAGTGTCCTTCCCTGCACCACATAAACACAAAAAGCACTTGTGAGTGTGAACAGCAACGATGGCTCAGACTTTTTCCTCCTCTCTGGCTAGTCAATATTGAAATTCACCACCAAATATCCACACTCCTTCACTTTCTAAAAGCACAAATAAACCCACATTAGTGGATCCCTCAAACAGTAGCACAGGTTTTAAATCTGTCTGATAGCCACAACTGGATCCTGGACCTCTTGCCAACTTGCGGGCTCAGACCTTAAGACATTCCAGATCTGGATATCTTTCTAGTTGCTAGATAGTCCAATATAATCCCTGCCCACTAGGAAGGGTAGTAACACAGAGATAACAAATAAAAGAGACTGCAGTGATCAGATGCACGGTGCAGCCATACAAGCGTAATGAATCGCAGCCTGCTTACACTCAGCCAGTCCTTTTTATCACCTTTTCTCTGCATTTTCCCATCTTTACACTTCTGTCCACCTCAGTCCCTATCTTTTTTCACCCTTTTCTTCTCCCAGATAAACACCCCTCAACTGGCCCCAGTTTTGTCACCTTCATACACAAATTCAGTATTTCTGACACTGTTACTTAGATACTCTTGGCTTTATGTGGGATTACTGATATGGTTACCCAGGCTCTATTGGCCTTGCAAGTAAATAATCCCTGAAAAGTCCCCAGTTTCCCCCCTTCAGTTATCTATGAGATTTCCTTTCTCTTATAAAATTCTCCCATAACCACCTGTGGAATCCAGTCGTCACTCATAGAATCATAGAATAGATTGGGTTGGAAAAGACCTCCAAGATCATCAAGTCCAACCCCTGATCCAACTCCAATTACTATATCATGGCACTAAGGGCCACGTCCACGGTGGTATCTGTAACTTCTGTCAGCCACTCAGTTATTTGTTAAACTGAGCAACTTCTCATGTTATGTCCAGTAGGTTTCAATGCTCTGTTCAGTTATTGTAAACTCAGGCAGGTGTTTACTAATTTGTCTGCATACCTCAACAGTTATTAGCTACCTAAGTATTTTGTACAATTAACTCTTTTTAATTGTGCAAAATCAAAGATTCAGCAGCTAAAAAAATTAAACAGCTAAAAATTTACTTCCATTTCCTTCTGCAAAATTATGCATCAAATATGCTTTTTACATATCCTATACTTTGAAACTCTGATTTAAACCACTGTCTTAATACATACTTACAGATTACATCAGAAGCGTTTTTCAATAATTTGCTGTAGTAATAACATTAACTTCATAATAAATCTATTCTGAAGCTGTAGTATGTATTGATTCTACATTTTGTTAGGTACTTGAATCAACAGAATTAAAAATAGACATTCATAAAACAATAAATTATACTTTTCAAAACGATGTAAACTTTTGAAATGGTAAACAGAATAGTTTTAACTCAGAATTGTAAACTGCCAAGTAAACAGCAAATTCATTCTAAACCAATTAATAGATAAGTGTGCAAGCCTCTAATAATTTCCTTACCAACACAGACTAGCTATATAGAACAACTGTATGTGGAATATTTACCAGGAATTTCAAATATCACATTCTGTCTCTATTATATACAAGAACAGGTGATGCAACAAACACTATACAAGAAAATCCCACTAGCAGAAAAAGGGTCAAAACACAATTTACTTTTTATCACCCAGTTCATTGGAAATAGTTGTTTCAATAAGACAAAATTAATTTGGTCTATCTTTTAGGACTTTTCATTAACTTCTCTTTAGTGTCAGAGGTCATTCAAATAATTTTTGTGAATGTATTGTACTCATAGATTAGGGGGTTTTTTTGTTTGGGTTTTTTTTTTTTTTTTTTTTTTTTTTACTTTTTTTTTTAACTTTGATTGGACACATATAACAGTAATGGGTGCTCCTGACCCACCCACATTATTAAACAGGAGAAGGCAGATCAATAAAATCACTGACTCTACCCAAAGGAAAGTCAGAAACTATAATTCCACAAGCCAAATGGATTCCTGCCACTGTTTCTGCCTCTGAATCCATTCAGTCATTTTTTCTGCCACTGTTACCAAGAAATTCTTATCCGTTTGTTAAAAAATGGTACAGGGTAGGATTATTAGAACAGGGA